>NC_090231.1:24236975-24486975 GCF_024489055.1 Chanodichthys erythropterus | reverse complement strand
TTTGGGGCATCATTAACTATACACTGATTTTGGCAGCGCCGCCCCTTTAAATCGCGCGCTCCCTGCCACACGAGCTCTCGACTATATTACAGTGCATTTACAAAGTTCACACAGTTAATATAACCAGCTAACACAGCTAATAATGGATCTTTACAAGATGTTCGTCATGCAAGCTGTATGCATGCTTCGAATTATGTGAGTAAAATATTTATTTTGATGTTTATGTTTGATTCTGAATGAGTTTGAGGCTGTGCTCCGTGGCTAATGGCTAATTCTACACTGTTGGAGAGATTTATAAAGAATGAAGTTGTGTTTATGAATTATACAGACTGCACATGTTTAAAAATTAAAATAACGACGGCTCTTTTGTCTCTGTGAACACAGTAAGAAACGATGGTAACTTTAACCACATTTAACAGTACATTAGCAACATGCTAATGAAACATTTAGAAAGAAAATTTACAAATATCACTAAAAATATCATGATATCATGGATCATGTCAGTTATTGTTGCTCCATCTGCCATTTTTCGCTGTTGTTCTTGCTGGCTTACCTTGTCTGTGCACAGATCCAGACGTTAATACTGCCTTTCCTTGTCTAATACGTTGAACATGGGCTGGCATATATGCAAATATTGGGGTCATACATATTAATGATCCCGACTGTTACGTAACAGTCGGTGTTATGTTGAGATCCGAGTGTTTTCCGGAAGTCTTTTAAACAAATGAGATTTAAATAAGAAGGAGGAAGCATTGGGGTTTGAAACTCAATGTATGTCTTTTCCATGTACTGAACTCTTGTTATTCAACTATGCCAATATAAATTCAATTTTTGATTCTAGGGCACCTTTAATAAATATCCTGATGCATAGATAGATAGATAGAAATCTTTATTGTCACTGTACAGCTGTACAACGAAATTTAGTTATTTAAGTGCACCCACATACAAATAATAAACGTAAATAAGTAATAAATAATATATATTCTTTATGTTGAATAAACTTTCTTGCATATGTAATGTAACATTATGCTAGGTGGCATTTAGAGCTTGTACAGCAATTGGAAAAAAACTGTTTTTGAGTCGGTTTGTCCTTGTTCTGATGGATCTATACCGCCTGCCTGAAGGAAGCAGACTGAAAAGAGAGTGACCTGGGTGAGATGTATCCTTTATAATGCTGTAAGCTCTCTTGAGGCAACGAGAACTGTGTAGATCCTCCAAGGTTGGGAGGCGGCACCCAATGATTTTCTCAGCAGTCCTGGTGACCCTTTGAAGCTGTTTTTTGCATGCCACAGTGCAGCTGGAAAACCACACACAGAGGCAGTAAGTGAGAATGCTCTCTATGGTGGAGCGGTAGAAGGATACCAGCCGACTCTGAATGATGTTGTTCTTCCTAAGGACCCTCAGAAAGTAGAGTCTCTGCTGTGCTTTCTTCACTAATTCTGTGGTGTTCATGCCCCATGTTAAGTCCTTTTCAATATGAACTCCCAGGAAACGAAAGGCTGTTACCCTCTCAACACTGTCCCCGCCAATGAATATGGGATGTATGTCCGTTTTTTTCCTCCTAAAATCAATAACTAACTCCTTTGTCTTTGACGTGTTCAGGAGCAGGTTGTTGTCTCTGCACCACGCTGACAGCCGCTTCACATCATCCCGGTAGGCTGACTCATCACCCCCTGAGATGAGCCCCACTACTGTAGTGTCGTCAGCAAATTTGACGAAGATGTTGCTGGAATGGAAAGGTGTGCAGTCATATGTATAGAGGGTATAGAGCAGGGGGCTCAACACACAGCCCTGAGGGGAGCCAGTGCTGAGACTAAGAGCTGTAGAGATGTGGGGGCCTGCTCTGACCCTCTGTGTGCGTCCTGTCAGGAAGTCCTTAATCCAAAGACATATGGAGTTAGGCAGACCCAGGTCCAACAGTTTACCCACTAATCTGTGAGGGAGGATGGTGTTAAACGCAGAGCTGTAGTCCACAAACAGGAGCCGAGTGTAGTTCCCCCGCTGCTCCAGATGTGTCAACACAGTGTGAAGAGCTACAGCTACTGCATCCTCTGTGCACCTATTTGCCCTATAGGCATACTGATGTGGATCAAAGTTGGGGGGCAAAAATGATAAAATGTGTCTCCTCACCAACTTTTCGAAGCACTTCATTACCACAGGGGTAAGTGCTACTGGCCGGTAATCATTGAAGCTGGTAATGGATGATCTTTTGGGCAGAGGGACTATAATGGAGGATTTCAAGCAGGGTGGTACAACAGCCAGGGATAAAGATTTGTTAAAAATTGTAGTGAAGATCCCAGCCAACTGGTCTGCACAATCCTTCAGAACACGTCCGGGGATACCGTCAGGACCCGCCGCTTTCCTGGGGTTGATGGCTCTCAACGTGCGCTTCACCTCATACTCCTCCACAGAGAGGGTGGATTTGAAGTTGTTGTGGGCCATCGGGTGCTGTGTGGCTGTATTGTTTAATTCCACCTCAAAGCGGGCAAAGAAGAGGTTCAGCTCCTCTGCCAGCGAGGCGTCACCCTCAGCAGCTCCATGGCCAGACCTGAAGTTGGTGAGATACTGAACTGCCTGCGACACCTGCCTGCTGTTGTTACTATCCAGATGGTCATCAATCCTCTTCCTATAGTCCGCTTTGGCTCTTCTGATGCCTCTCTTCAAATTGGCTCGGGCTGTGCTGTAAAGAGCCCTGTCGCCAAACCTGAAGGCGTTGTTTCTCTCCTTCAGCAGCCGCTGGACCTCCCTGGTCATCCAGGGTTTCCGATTGGGATAGACCCGGATGTATTTATCCACTGTGACAATGTCTGTGCAGTTCTTTATATAACACAAGACAGTGTCTGTAAACACTTCAAGGTCCTGGTGTTCAAAGATATCCCAGTTGGTTCTGTCAAAGCAATCCTGCAGCTGTTGAGAGGCTCTAACTGGCCAGGTTTTGACAGTCCTGGTGGTGGTAAGAGCAGTTTTCCTGAGAGGGGTGTATGCCGGGATTAAGAGCAGGGACATATGGTCAGACTGACCCAGATGTGGTAATGGTCTAGCTCTATAGCCCAGTTTTATATTTGTGTAGACCTTGTCCAGTATATTAGCTCCTCTGGTAGCACACTTTACATGCTGATGATATTTCGGGAGCACTGCTTTAAAATCTGCATGATTGAAATCCCCTGCAATTATGTGCACGGCGTCGGGAAACATGCTCTGCTGTAAACTAATGTTGCTGTACAAGTGTCCGAGAGCCGAGTTAGCATTAGCATCCGGTGGAATGTACACAGCAGTTATCATGACCACAGTAAACTCCCTTGGTAGGTAAAAGGGTCTGCATTTAACAGTCACACACTCCAGGTCTGGGGAGCAATGACTGACTACAATCTCTATGTTAGTGCACCAGTTGTTATTAATGTACACACAAAGTCCCCCTCCCCTGCCCTTACCGGAGTCACTGGTCCTATCATGACGTTGTACCGTGTAGCCTGTTAGCTCGGTAGCAGAGTCCGGAATGGATGAATGTAACCAGGTTTCAGTAACAAGTAAAATGCAACTGTCCCTACTGGCAAAGTTCGTAGCAGCCAGCAGTCTCAATTCATCCATTTTTTACGACGGATCTTGCGTTGATGAGGAAAAGGCTGGGAAGTGGTGGTTTATATGGCTGCTTACGTAGCCTCGCTAGCACGCCGGCCCTGCAGCCTCGTCTTTGCCTCCTCTCTCGCCGCCGCCTCCGCCTCCTTCCCGCGGGGATGACAGTCCACGGAGAGCCGGGACTCCTCGCTATATCCACCGGTATGTTGTGTGAGCTGAGAAACTCTGCTGTGATGCTACTCTCGCTCAAAACTCCTATCTTTAGGAGATCGTGCCGGTCATAGACATTGTTTGCCCAACAAAATGTATTGTGAATGAGAAGCACATAACCCACTAATAAAACAAAAAACCGAAACAAAACAAAACACCGAAAGTGAAAGCACTGAGCCGCAGCGTCTATGCGCGCCGCCATCTTTGATTCCCAAACGTTATAATGGCAGTGAACAGGGTTCACAAGTATGAGCTGAAGAAAGTACTTCCATCAACATCCATCCATCATAAATGTGTGCTCTGGGGGGTTAATGAAGGCCTTCTGAAGCGGAGCAATGTGTTGTTGTAAAAAAAAAAAAATCTATATTTAACAAGTTATGAAGAAAATTATCTAGCTTCCGACAGACCGCCTTCCAAATTCAAGTTACAAAGAAAGTGTAAACTGGCGTCGCATCAGATTTTTTTCCGTAAGTTGAATAGAGAAGGCGTAGGACGTCGAGTTTTCACACTTTCTTTGTACGTGGTATATGGAAGGTGGTCTAGCGCAAGCTAGATATTTTACACAAACGCATCGCTTCGCTTCAGAAGGTCTTTATTAAGACCCCAGAGCCATGTGGAGTTCACGTTTATGATGGATGGATGTGGATGGAAGCACTTTCTTCAGCTCATATACTCGTGAACCCTTCTCACTGCCATTATAAAGCTTGGATGCATCAGGATATTTATTCAAATTTCTCCAAATGTGTTCTTCAGAAAGAAGAAAGTCATATACACCTAGGATAGTTTGAGGGTGAGTAAAGCTTGGGCTAATTTTCATTTGAAAGTGAACTAATCCTTTAAACACAGCTGACACATATGAGCTAATAATGACAGTAACTATGGAGACAAATGAGTGGCGGGAATCTGAACAAAGAAACATGTGACAAATGAAAACTGAAAGTCCATGAACAAAACTAAACAGAACGGTGACAGATGTCCTGCAGATAGAAGATGTAATATTACATGTATGCTATGTGTATCTGATTTGATTAATTTGATAAAAGATGTATGTTTTAAGTCAAATCTTTTAATTATTGTTCTGTGCATTTTCTGTCTCATCTTTGTTGAATAAGAATGAAACTTAGTTGTTAGTTCTGATAACATTGACACTAAATTTAAGGAATTTTTGAGATTTAGAGACTATAGTTGTTTTAAAGGAGCGGTTTAGACCAATGAGACAGTAAGATGTTCTTTTGTAATTAAACATTAAGCCAGTCTGTGTCCACAAGCAGCAGCATATTTTGTATCAAAGTTCTTCAAAATCCCATTGCTGACAAAACAAAGCAAAGGAAAAATGAAGAGCAATAGAATAACAAAGTTGTAATAAGGCTGCTTTTGAGTTGTCCTCCCAAGATAGCTCCCCTTTCACTAAAGGAGACTTATCTTCTTCCTAACAAGCTTGATGGTATTCTTGGTGACAAAGAAAGTGTCTATTCTCCAGAGTGACATGGAAGATGTAGCACCAATCAGGTCAGTGCCTCAAACTGTGCCCTGATCATGATGAATGGAAAGAGCCAACACAAGAGGCCTGGAGTTCCCACAGTGTGGGGGGAGACATCACTGCTTTTGTTGCGTTGTATTGTAAGCCATTCATTTTCTATGTCTGAACCCTAATACTGTATATTCATCATGTGTGTGTAAGAAATAGACTCTCATTCCGTTGGTGATACAAATGAGCTGGGATTCGTTTCAGATGTGGTGTTCTCAGACTGACCACTGTCTCTCCTCTGTGCTTACAAATGGTCTCATTCTCAAATCTTACTTTTTTAGCATGGTTACATTCTCCCTCTCTCTATTATATTATTTTCCGTTCTCTCTCTCTCTTTCTCTCTCTCTTTCTCCCTTTTTGTCGTCTCTCTTTTTCTATAACAGATCGCATGCACACAGAGTGTATCCTTTCAAGCACTGGTAGTGTTTTGAAGATATACAGTCTGTCACAGAAATCATATGAAACACTTCTTTCAGAATATCATGGCTCTGTTTTGGCTTTGATCAAAGGCAACAATGTCAATTTCAAGAGATGGTGGAGTAATGTATGATGAAACTGTCAGAAAGTTGTTGCGGCTCTACTGTGTGTCTTAAAATTATCATTCTTCTGCTGGAGATTTTTTTTCTTTAGTTCTTTAAGGGATTTAACAGACATCCTTGTGGAGAGGATCGCAGCCATTTTTGTTTGCTTTTATAACGACTCGTATTGAGCCACGGTCATGGAGTGCCCTTGCAATAAATGGCCTGTTCAAAATAATACATGCAATATAATGCTCAAAAGAGCTGACAAGACATTTAACCTACTTCAACACAGACAGCAAACAGGAGCCAGCATAATTTAACAACACATTGATCTTTACACTATTCTGTTAATTACATTTTAAGCAAACTATAGATTTGAAATTAATGAGAAGGAAGACGATGCCATGGTCTTCACCTCACTTTAGTCAGCAAGGTTGCAGACAGTATTTATTTATATTCTCAGGGCTTGTCCCTTTTGTAATGTGTCATTAATATTATTAATTTAAAGAAATATCTTCAATGCCTGAAAAACATTTTATGATGTCCAAGTGCTTCTGTATTATTTTACATTCAATAGGCAAATTATCACCATCACATGCTCTGGACATAAAACTTTTCTAATGAAATAGGCTAAAATGTGCTC
The DNA here is from genome assembly GCF_024489055.1 of Chanodichthys erythropterus. Classification (NCBI taxonomy): domain Eukaryota; kingdom Metazoa; phylum Chordata; class Actinopteri; order Cypriniformes; family Xenocyprididae; genus Chanodichthys; species Chanodichthys erythropterus. The sequence goes on along the minus strand of NC_090231.1, from coordinate 24,480,497 downwards.
TTGTAAATTTTAGTGTATACAAAACCTCAATTTATGAAAATAACATTGCATCCATGGTTAAATTCTGCTTTATTGTTAGAATTTGCAATGTTCTTTGTGCTTGTTATGATGGACCCTTATGAGAGCAAATCATCTACAACAGCATCATAATAGCTAATAATCTTACAGTATGATGGGTAATGAATCATGTCGGCTCAGATAAATGGCGATATCAAGATTCAAATAATAATAAGGTGTTATTATGTATAATTATATTCCTCAACAGAAGATTCTTTGTGGACATGTTTTGATTGATACTCAAACACTGAAGTGTTAGAATTGCTGTAAAGTCTAGAGCACTTTGGTGTCCTGACAGAGTGTGCACGTTCAAATTGATTTACCATTATTATCAATACCATATTGTAAGATTTACAGGTCTATCAGTAAAGGGACAGTTCACCCAAAAAATGAAATTTCTGTCATAATTTACCCATCCTCATGTCGTTCCAAACCTGTATGACTTTCTTTTTATGTGGCACATAATACAAGTTATTGGAATGACATGAGGGAGAGTATATATTTTCCAATGGAGATTTACAAACAGCTTTGCAAAGTTGCAACGTTTGTGTGGTTGCAACGACAACTGTCGACCTGTGGTTAGAAGAATAATTTATTGTTTGTATGATATATGGATTTAATAAATCCTTATTTTGAGCAAAATAAGCTAGCTGACATTCAGTAAAATCTATATACAGTATTTTATTTTGAAAAAAAAAAAAAAAAAAAAAAAAAAATATATATATATATATATATATATATATATATATATATATATATATATATATATATATATATATATATATATATATATATATATATATACATACAAATTTCATTTAAGTCGTTTAGTTTGTCAAGAGATTTTAAGCTCCATTTTTGAAGAGTGTGCTTGTGCGTACGTTCTCTAGTATGTAAGAATGAGCCTTATGATTGGAATATATGGAAATAAAGCAGAATAACTGAGAAAAATGAGATTTAGTCCTCAGATGCCATGTCTGTAATTTATAGCAAAACATCTTGAAAAGACAATATGTCAAACACTTAAGGGACACCACATTTTTGGGAAAAAGTCATGATTTCTTCAACAGTGCATCATACTATGGTGGTTAACTCAGCGAGTTACGTCGTTGTATGGGAAACGCACGCCTGACTGACATATCTGGTTAATAGTTCAGAGCACAGATAAATAAACACAGATTTTTTTTCAGAAGTAATTTACCTGTACATCAGATATGGATTATGATTGGAAAAACATCAAGAGATGATGAGTAAAATTAGATGAAATGCAGAGGCCTTTGGATTAGACCACAGGAAGAAAACATTTGTCCATATATTCTATAGACTTTAAATGTACCTTCATTCTTGATTGACACATTTAATATATTTTATGTCTACACAAATCAAATTCCTTGTTTTATTTCTTTCTTTCTTTATTTTTTTCAAAGAAAAATTGGAAAGTGTATGCATGTGTGGGTGAGATAGAAATGTGATGAAATTAATTTGGGGGATGGGATAAAGCGATATGTGTACATGGACATGTTTAATGCTCTTTTAATATTGTTTGCTGAAATTGAAATAACAAGAATATATAACTGTAAATCAAGGATTAGTTCACTTCAGAATTAAAATTTCCTGATAATTTGCTCAACCCCATGTCATCCAAGATGTTTATATCTTTCTTTCTTCAGTCGAAAAGAAATTGTGTTTTTTTGAGGGAAACATTCCAGGATTTTTCTCCATATAGTGGACTTCAATGGATACCATTGGGTTGAAGGTCCAAATTGCAGTTTCAGTTGAGCTTCAAATGGCTTTACACGGTCCCAGCCGGGGAATAAGTGTCTTATCTAGTGAAATGATTGGTCATTTTCTAATTTTTTTTTTTTTAAATTATACTTTTTAACCACAAATTCTCAACTTGCAATGCATCATGCATTACGTAATCACATTGGAAAGGTCACACATGACGTAGGCGGAAGTACAGAGCAAGTGTTTACAAAGCGAATCTGCAAAGACTAAGTCAAATGGCCTTTACAAAAAAAAAAAAAAAAAAAAAAAAAAAAAAAGGTAGAACAACAATTTCGGGCGATTTTGAAGTTGGAGGAAAAAATGAGATGGAGCCCATTTGTGGTTAAAATGTATTTATTTTAGAAAATGACTGATCGTTTCACTAGATAAGACCCTTATTCCTCAACTGGGATCGTGTAGAACCCTTTGAAGCTGTACTGAAACTGCAATTTGGACCTTCAATCCGTTGGTAGCCGTTGAAGTCCACTATAAGGAGAAAAATCCTGGAATGTTTTCCTCAAAAACATTTCTTTCTTTTCAACTGAAGAAAGAAAGACATAAACATCTTGGATGACATGGGGGTGAGTAAACTATCAGGAAATTTTAATTCTGAAGTGAAATAATCCTTTAACAATAGACCGATACCCTGGGCTTTTTATTACAATAGGCAAATACAAGAGATTTAATTATATTTAATTTATTCACAGGTTTGGAAAATTAACTTTGTATTAATAAAGCTTTAAGGTTGAAATTTATGTATAAAAAGAAGGGGTTAATTGGAAGAAAGCAATCATCCAACCATCCAGTAGAGAGACCTTTTCCAAATGCAAGATAGGACATTGCTGTGCCAAAATATCCTCTCAATAACCTGAGAAGCCTGCATGGAGTAAATATCCCGCTGACGCTCAGCACTGTGAGGAGAGAACCGCGTTATTACCGTTTTCAGCAGGGGGCACCAATCAGAGGAAGAGAGCTCATGTGGAGTCTGCCTTAGACTCCTTGGCAAAGCCATCGGGCCTAATCGTTTTAACCTTCCTCATCAGGTTCTCTGTAAATACATTTCTAATTTATCATTTTCTATATTCCATGCTTCACTCTCCATGAATATGGAGAAATCATTTGAAATTCTCCACTTCATGAGCTTCTTCTCTGGAGTAATTACTTTAGCACAATAAGCGGGCAAGTAGAGAAGCGTTCCACAGCACACCTATGGAAAAAATGAGCAAAGGAAAAAGGGGGAAGGGTGTAAAAAAGAGAAAGATTAAGGGTAAAATTGGGTGAGAGGGAGAACCATTTCAAGTGCTTTAAGCTTTCACTTTAGATTTGTTCTTCCCTGTAAAAGCTGTCTTGTTGTAGCAATGAAAAGAGCAGCACATAAATAATGGGCAATTGTGTTGTTGGGAGCATGAATATGGGTAATTGGCAGTTTCTCTGCCTTCCCCTTCTAAAGGTAGATAATATTTAAGGGCATGCCCTCTGAAAAGCTGATGTGCTAGAGGGGAGGAGAGGAGGTGTGGTTGAGGGCACAGGGACAGAGGGATGATTAAAGACTGTAGTGACACAGTACATGCAGTGGGTGAAAGTTAATCGTGTCAACATCACAGATGAGGACACATTCATTCAATGTCGTCCGGAGGAGGACTGGAACAGTCAGAGCACATGTGGCTTTGGAGAGACACACTCAGCATAATTACAACCAACATCCACCACAGTGACAGACGCCAAGCGCTTGTTCATTGTTCAGAATCTCAAGGCCTCTAACAGGACTCACAAAGGTTCGCATTGTCCTTCTGTTCCATTACTCTTGTCTTATCCATGCTCTTGTCATCCTAATAAAATACTTAAATGTCATAGAGGATAGTTTAGAAGAGCTGGGCTGTTTTAACAGTGGTTTCAAATCCCCTAGCTCCTGTCAAAATACAGAGGACTTTGTTCTGTAAAAGTTTTATGGCAGTCTGATGTGTCTAAACCAATTTCTGTCAGGTCTTTCAAATGCATTGGATGAATGTGGAAACACTTGATCATAAAATCTTATGACAATCAGGATCTTTTACCCCAAACTGCTTCGTGCTTTTAAACACATCATTGAAAAATGTATAATATATAAAACCTGTTAAATCAACCATTTAGTCATTGACTAATACTTAAAATAAATCCACTTCTCTCAAATTGTTGTAACCACTCTCTGTTTGCTGCAATTTATCTTTGGGTAAATTTATGTTAGATTTAACAAAATGCAGGGTAAAGAAGTCACTATTAAACTAAGTAGTCGAAAAGGACTAGTTGAAACTTTAGACTTCTTTAGTATTTTGAAACTGGAATATTAAAAACAATAACAACCATCATCTTCTGATGATGTTCTGTTCATCATCTATAATGGTCTATTCATCAAAGAACTCTGAAAAAAAAATTACAAAACTGTTTGACATTTACAATAAGTGTTTCTTGAGCAGCATATCAGAATGATTTCTGAAGGATCATGTGACACTGAAGACGGAGTGATGACTGCTGAAAATTCAGCTTTGTCATCGCAGGAAGAAATTGCACTTTACAATATATGAAAATAGAAAATCAAAGTATAAATTCCCTGGCAACTGAACCCCTGACCTTGGTCTTACTATAACTATATCCTCTCTACAGTTTGAGCTACAGGAACACTTTCAACACAGTGAAGCTGTTGAATAAAGCACATTGGAATCTTTAATGTCTAGTAGACAAGTGTTCCAGCTTCTGATTTTGCTGGATATTGCTCCACCAGAATCATCTGGGAGGCTGTTTATCGGATGAGGAAGTGTAAAAGTTGATGTGTTATTTACAAGGCCATTACCAAGCAGTCTTAAAGGGATAGTTCACCCAAAAATGAAAATTTGATGTTTATCTGCTTACCCCCAGGGCATCCAAGATGTAGGTGACTTAGTTTCTTCAGTAGAACACAAATGATGATTTTTAACTCCAACCGCTGCGGTCTGTCAGTCGTATAATGCGTGTCAGTGAGAACTTCGTCTATAAGAGTAAAAAAAAACAAAAAAAAAAACCATGCAGACAAATCCAAATTAAACCCTGCAGCTCGTGATGACACATTGATGTCCTAAGACATGAAACGATCGGTTGTGCGAGAAACCGAACAGTATTTATATAATTTTTTTACCTCTAAAACACCACTATGTCCATCTGCCCTCCACATCCAGTGTGTGAGGTCTGAACACGCTCTGACAACGGAAGTGATGTCTCGCACTTATTTAAAGGTGCCCTAGATTGTTGTTTTACAAGATGTAATATAAGTCCTAGGTGTCCCCTGAATGTGTCTGTGAAGTTTCAGCTCAAAATACCCCATAGATTTTTTTAAATTAATTTTTTTAACTGCCTATTTTGGGGCATCATTAACTATGCACTGATTTTTTTCAGCACGGCCCCTTTAAGAGATGCGCTTCCTCTGCCACACGAGCTCTCAACTATATATACATCGCATAACACAGTTCACACAGCTAATATAACCCTCAAATGGATCTTTACAAGATGTTCGTCATGCATGCTGCATGCATGCTTCGAATTATGTGAGTAAAGTATTTATTTAGATGGTTACGTTTGATTCTGTGTTAGTTTGTAGCTATGCTCTGTGGCTAAAGCTAACATTGCACACTTTTGTAGAGATTTATAAAGAATGAAGTTGTGTTTATGAATTATACAGACTGAACGTGTTTAAAAATGAAAATAGCGACGGCTCTCGTCTCCATGAATACAGTAAGAAACAATGGTAACTTTAACCTCATTTAACAGTATATTAGCAACATGCTAATGAAACATTTAGAAAGACAATTTACAAATATGACTAAAAATATCATGTTATCACGGATCATGTCAGTTATTATTGCTCCAACTGCCATTTTTCGCTGTTGTTCTTGCTTGCTTACCTTGTCTGTGTACAGATCCAGCCGTTAATACTGCCTTTCCTTGTCTAATACGTTGAATGGGCTGGCATTATGCAAATATTGGGGTCATACATATTAATGATCCCGACTGTTACGTAACAGTCGGTGTTATGTTGAGATCCGAGTGTTTTCCGGAAGTCTTTTAAACAAATGAGATTTACATGAGAAGGAGGAAACAATGGGGTTTGAAACTCAATGTATGTCTTTTCCATGTACTGAACTCTTGTTATTCAACTATGCCGAGGAAAATTCAAATTCTGATTCTAGGGCACCTTTAAGCAAAGCGAGAAAGATCACTTCCGTCATCAGAAGCCGTTTTCACAAACCGATCGTTTCATTTCTTAGGACATCAATGTGTCGTCACGAGCTGCAGAGTTTAATTTGGATTTGTCTGTGCATGTTTTTTTTTTTACTCTTATAGACGAAGTTCCCACTGACATGCATTATACGACTGACAGACCGCAACGGTGGAGTTAAAAATCATCATTTGTGTTCTACTGAAGAAACAAAGTCACCTACATCTTGGATGCCCTGTGGGTAAGCAGATAAACATCAAATTTTTTTGGGGGGGATCTCTTTAAGACACCGGTTCAAGTCAGAAAAGGTATATTGTAATGTTGTTTTATGACAAAGCTGGGTGCTTTGCAATGTGGGTGCGTGTGGGGAGTGTTGAGTGTAGATTATGGAGTCCGCCTGAGGTCTCCTCCTTCAGCTGGGGAATTATGGCTAATCGTCCGTGTAATGCAGTGCTTCTCACTTTTTGACAGGTTTGTAAAAATGGTGAGTTTAGGCACAAGATCTGTATGACAGTTTTGCAATTAGTCCTGCATACAAGACCAAAGGTGAACGAGAGTGTTGGCGATATTAGATTATCAATCATCATGCTTAACCATGAATGCCCTCCCTCAGGGAATGGGAAAGGAGGAAAAATGGAGCAATAAACCCTAAAAGTGAGTCATTATTATTTAAAACATCCATCTCTGCTCTTAAACCCTTCACCTTCCCCAGAAGGTGTGCTCATCTCTACATGAATGGCTTGTTGTCTTGTCGAAGGCCACTTAATAGTAGCTCAGCAGTCTCCTGGGGCCTGTCTTGGTCTTATGAGTGGGACAAAGGGCCCTAGAAAACTCATTCAAGACTCTCTGTGCTGCTCTCATCTGCCTGTACTAGTCAGCAGAAAAGAGAGAGGGCTCCATCTACTAGCTTGTGAGCTGTCAGCTTCTATTTGGAGTATGTATTTGTTCCTCTCCACTGGCTTTATTTATTTATCACAAAATATGCGTCAGGGGTTTGACTCACAGGAAGACATGCCAAGACACACATAAAACTAGCAGTGTCAGGACTGTTAACACTTCACTAGACACCACTTTCGTCAGGAAAAAAGCAGGGGCCATTGATGCTGTTTTCAGTCAAAGTCAACTCTGTTTTCATGACGACAAGCTAGCAGAATCAGCCTGTCCTCTGAAAATCACTTGAACTGGCAAAAGTTGCTATGGACTGTCAACACAAAAGAGAGATGAGATCAAAAGGAATTGGTGGGGGGAGAAATGAGGAGGGTTCTGTATTCTGAGGAATGAAACATTAAAGGGAAACATCTATATATCTATATATATATCTATATCTCTCTCTCTCTCTCTCTCTCTCTCTCTCTCTCTCTCTCTCTCTCTCTATATATATATATATATATATATATATATATATATATGTGTGTGTGTGTGTGTGTGTGTGTGTGTGTGTGTGTGTGTGTGTGTGTAAAATTGTTTCTAGTGGCATGCTGTTTGACTTTTAGAAAATCAAAAGAAAAAAGGTTAAATTGATAATATGTATAAAAGGTATGTAAAAAAAAAAAGAGAGTGGTTTGCTTTCTCTGGCAACAGCCGAGAGGAGGCTGTGCACCTGCCTTCACTGTCAAGCACCAGTAGGCTTTGGTGATTTAGTTTAAGGTAAATTTAGCACAGGCCACTGGAGACTGGGAATTCAATTCTTTTATAATACAATAGCTCTCTGTGTAAAAACCACCAAATATATTACCCACAGGTGGGTGGTGGGGGGTCTATGGTCATTAAATTTGTCAAATTGAAAAGTTTGAAACTGATTTTCTTTTCTGTACTCAAAACTCTCTCTCTCTCTCTCTCTCTCTCTCTCTTTATTTATTTATTTAGTACAATGCAAAATTTACAATAACTGTGTTAGCAAATCAGCTCAAAAGAAATATGAATAATTAAAGGTGCCCTAAAATTAAAAATTGAATTTATCTTGGCATAGTTGAATAACAAGAGTTCAGTACATGGAAATGACAGTGAGTCTCAAACTCCATTGTTTCCTCCTTCTTATATAAATCTCATTTGTTTAATAGACCTCCGAAGAACAGGTGAATCTCAACATTAATATTTATATCATTAATATGTACGCCCCCAATATTCGCATTTGCCAGCTCATGTTCCAGGCATTAGACAAGGGCAGCCAGTATTAACGTCTGGATCTGTGCACTGCTGAATCATCAGACTAGGTAAGCAAGCAAGGACAATAGCAAAAAATGGCAGATGGAGCGATAATAACATGATCCATGATAACATGATATTTTTAGTGATATTTGTAAATTGTCTTTCTAAATGTTTCGTTAGCATGTTGCTAATGTACTGTTAAATGTGGTTAAAGCTACCATCGTTTCTTACTGTATTCACGGAGACAAGAGCCATCGTTATTCTCATTATTAAACACTTGCAGTCTGTATAATTCATAAACACAACTTCATTCTTTATAAATCTCTCCAACAGTGTAGCATTAACCGTTAGCCACGGAGCATAGCCTCAAACTCATTCAGAATCAAATGTAAACATCCAAATAAATAAAATACTCACATAATATAATGTATGCATGCAGCATGCATGACGAACACTTTGCAAAGATCCATTTTGAGGGTTATATTAGCTGTGTGAACTTTGTTTATGCAATGATAGAGTCGAGAGCTCGGGAGGGGGCTGAGAGCGTGAGCAATTAAAGGGGCCGCAGCCTGAATTGTGCGTTTCTAATTATGCCCCAAAATAGGCAGTTAAAAAAATAATTAAAAAAAAATCTATGGGGTATTTTGAGCTGAAACTTCACAGACACATTCAGGGGACACTTTAGACTTATATTACATCTTGTGAAAAAACGTTTGATGGCACCTTTAAGCATTATACATAATTATAAATATTTGAATCAGTTAATCAAATTAACAATGTAGCTGAATTAATATTACAATCAGTTAATCTGTTCGGCCAGTGAACACTCAGTATTGATCATCTATCAACTTTTCAAAAAGGATATTTTTCCGTGGCTACAGAAAAATATCACTTTCTTAGTATGTAGCTGTGATTGTAATCGTTATCAGGGACATTGTTTTTAGCAGATCAGAATCAACTCGCAAGTGTGCACACACATTTTATTTAACTAAATATCAAACACATAACTAAACTAGCAAACACACACATACATGCATACAGGAAAGCAAGAAGTTACAGCGTTGTTTGAAATTCAGCAGATCAACAGCCTTGAGCAAACCATCAATTTAGTTTTTAACAGGCTCTTCTTTAAAAGGGTACTTAATGTATCAAATAATGAGACTAAGTTTGATATACTTGCATGTCTCGCCCATATGAATTAAAACTGTCCTGATGCAATTTGTGGAGGCTCCTGTTGAATCTTTGCTGATATTGTCTTGATGATAGAGAACCAGTTGGATTTTTGGTGAATGGAAGGTCTAGGCCGGAGCCCGGCACAAGCTTGGGGTTTCTTAGAAGCTTCTAGTACAGCATCATCATCACATCAGCATTTTTCAGTAAAGGAAAAGAGGGACTGTGATCTTGTGATCAGTGATTTTAAAGGGTGAAGATGCCACACTCTCTTGAGGTGTCTGAGCCAATAAGGAATTGTCCCTTCGGAGGGAGCTTTACAAGTCTTTGTGCCTTTGGCAGGATATTAGGACGAATGAGAGAAGAACCTTCTAGATTCTTATAAAACTAATGTGTCACAGAGTTAGCAACATGTAACATTAATTACATGTTTCCATTAATAGGAAATGAACGTTGGAGTCCATCGCTATCAAACATGCTACCCATGAGATTTTAGTTAACCATAATATGCAACTCTGAAACATTAATACCAAAAGAGTTCAAAAGAGAGAATTAATACATAGGCCAAATCCTATAAAAGGAAAATCATGAGATGGGAAAATTGGATACATGTTTGTACATTTCTCAAGTGGTTATATAGAATATGTAGAATTAAAAGGGGTTTATTTGTCCTTCTCAACAAGAGTTAAGTGACATGTCTGCAAATTCCTGAAGTTAATAAAACAGGAACATGACACCTATCCTGCCTGTGTGTTGCAGTTGTGGAGGATGGGTTAACAGAACTTGTGAGGGAGAGTTTCTGGATTTTTCATTAAATAAAATGAATAATTGTGTGTCTGGTCCACATGTTACAACTGACAAAACCACTTGGAGGCCGTAAGTAGCCTCCATCACACAGTCTGGCTGCTGGGGGTATTATATTTGTTTCTTTGTGTGCATGTGGTGCATTTGTGAGAGCTGTCAAGTACTTGGTATCCAAATTTAGCAGCACAAAATCCAATGAACACTCAGACTTTGAGTTATAATAAATCAAAGGAGTTCACAAAAAAAAAAAAAAAAAAGCAGAATTCCAAAATGAAATTGGAGTGCGTTGCATAAATCTGTTTTAGATTAGTTTTGCAAGTTAGTTGTTTAAAACCTAAAAAGACTGGCCTTTTAAAGTCAGTTGCATAAAAAACTTAGCTGCCTAATTTAAGACTCAAAAGTAAGACTGCATAACTTGAGGCTAAATTTCCTTCATTTACAGGCTATGTCAATGAGCTGGAGGAGCTACGGTGTCTCTGAGTAATGCCTTTTTCTGTTCCGTCTGACCAGTTCTGTTGTACCTTTTAAATAATGTAATGCTTGTCGTCATGTTTCAGATTTTGGTTTGTTATTGTAGAACAATCCTTTTTTTGGGGGCGGGGGATGAAATTTTAATGAATGATTTCTTCATTAAAATTTATTTGCCAGATTTTTTGTTTTTTTTTGTTCAATGTCTTACCTTTCATTAAAATGCAATGTGAATTAGGATGTTAAAAGGAGTTTGCCTTATGCAACAGGCTTTCTCTCGCCTGTTTCTTCTCTGGCCCAAATATTATATAATATATGATGGACTTCACAGATATGAATATTCATGTTTAAATAATAGCTCAAAACATGAGTAAGGTCTAAAATCGATCCCTTTGAGTGACTGTCTGTGTGTTTGCTAGTTAAACCTACAAGCTTGTGATTAACCAGTGATGCTGATACATGTGCAGCTTAATCATGAATGAATACTTAAGATGAAAGTACATCTTGATAATACTAACTGGCTCATCTCATCTGAGGGTGATGATCAATGGAGTCATGGAGCAGAATTTATGGGTCATTACAGGATTGGATGCTGTGCCAGCAGTTATGATTAGAAGCTGACTTATTAAGACATTGATGCTTTAAATTGGATTTAAGCCATGAAGCATGCATGTGACTGAGCACTAATTGTTACAAATGAGAGCCCCATCGGACATAGCGTTAAGATGTTGATTGCATTCCTTTAGAGGCAATATGATGTGTGGGCGATTAGAAGAAGTTGATTTCGTGAATTTTGGGTAAATAATAAAAATCTCATTAGCCAGATTTTCATTAAAATGTACAAAAATGTTGATGTTTATCTGCTTATGATTCAAATTGCTTTATTTATGTCAGTTTTAGCAAAAGGTGAATCCTTTCATTTACGTGATTCATTGCAGAAAGAATAAAAAGGCTCATACATTGATGCTTGCACATTTATGATTATTACAGCAATATTTATTTATTTATTTTTTGTGGCAATGGCTATAGGAAGCAACATTATGCAACACTTAAGTACTGCTATATTTTCAGATAAAGGTCTGACCATGTGTTCATACACTTTCCTATTCTTCCATTCAACAGTGTCCAGGCCTGTAACAGAGGGCTCCAGCAGTGTGGCAGGGAAGCTCATTTGGTCATACTTGCCCTAGTAGGACCCCCGTCGTCATGCCGTTCCCCTGCTGCTGACCTTCAGTATGTGGAGGCAATGTCAGGGAGGAAGGTTTGTTGTGGTTGAGTCCGTCTATGGCTCTTTTTAGCTCTTGCTGCGTGAGTGAAATGGAGGAAAAGAGAGATGCCTGTACAGCGTGCTAAACATGGGCTACTCAATACCCCTGCCTGTATGATGTCGGCTCTGTGGACGCGTGGGCTCGGGATCACCAGGCCCCAGAGAGGGGAGAGGATCCCAGTCTGCCACAGGCACATTTCCTTTTCCCCTTCCAAATGGGGCCTTAATGATTTATAGATGTTTGCTTTAAAAAGCCATTGGCATTAATCCCATGGCTCATTAACTCTTTAATTAAAATTAAATTCAGTGGTAGGAGTTAAGCAGATTGAAAGTGTTCCTTCTTGGTAGGTGGCTGCTAGATTGTCTGGTTTTCAGAATTTCTCCTTGGTGTTTAGGGAAGCGTTTTGGGTGGGGAACGACACGTGGAAATGACCAGCCAATGGGAATGAAGACCATTGTCATGGAATGCATGGAAGAGATATTTGCATTAGTTCACTGGTCTGTGCTTGTAGAGCAATCGCAATAATATCCACAAAAATAATTTTATCTGTGCATTCTTTGCATTTATCTGAAATTCATCACAAAGATGTAAATGCCTGTAAAATACAATTTGTGTCATAGGGCAAACAATGAGACCTTCTGCCTTTTTCTCTCCATGTTGGAAACCTTAGTCAAACACAAGGAGATACTTAAAAGCCTGCTACATAAGCCGGAGGCTGACAGCAGGAAAACAAAGAGTAATATTTGGAAGCATTTTCTGTAACACTGATACAGGATAATTAAGAGGCTAGACTTCTTCACCAGCAGCGACGGTTGCGGAGTGCTTTAAATTGTTTTCTAAATGGGTCTATGTTACCTAATATGCGGTTTTTATGTGTGTTTCAACAACCTGAGGGAGAGATGGAGCGAGAGGGGAAAATGGCCCGAGATTGATCGCGAAGCTCCTAGTTGTAACCCTACTCCAGCCTTCGTCCCCAAACTGGTTTTTATAACATTTAAAATAGCATCCCGGTAATGGCAAACATGGGCACTTTGCAGGACAAGTTGTGGTCAAATGTGCTGGGAAATGATAGAAGGTCGAAGATATAAGTCCACTGAAACAACCGCCTGATCTCACACGTGCTCGACTGACAGCACCAGCATTCTCAACAATTCTAGTTAATTCTAGAGGGCTGATTTTCTGGCAGTATTTTCAGAAAACTTGTCGGTCTCAAACAACAGCCGCTTAGAGTTTTTGCAGTTTCCCAGTACTGACTTGGTCTGTGCCTTTTGGGTACTGAATGTGATTACACTGTGGGAGGTTGAGTATGTGTATGGCAGGTTGGGAGAAACCGGGAGAAGAGGCAAACTCAGGCGAAGTGGCTCAGATGACTTGAAAAATGGTGCAAAGCTTCAGTTGTGTGTGTGATACGCTACAGCCCCTCAAATTCACTGCGGGTGATGTTTCAAAATTTAGAGGAGCTCCTAAAATCAGCAGGAATCCTACAGAAAGAAAGAAAAAGAGGGGAAATGATAAGATGAATAAATAGACTAGGGCTTGCTTTGTTCCAACTTAGTACATCTAAATCTGTTGTAGACAAAGCAGAATACACACACTGGTTGTGTGTTGTATGTCTTGTGTGCAGTGTAGGAGTTGTTTTGGAAAACCAGATGCTTCCAGCCAATTAAACCACCCTCAAAGGATAATTGGAGGCATATCATTTCAGATTTTGGTGAGCAAGTGATAATGTCACGTAATGTAATAATTACTTTGAAACAGATGTAAACATAAATGTTTGCATTGGAAAAATACATGTGGTGATTCAGATGAATATGATAGGTCATAGTGTTTTTTGTTATGTATATGTAGTTTAACCAACAAGCCTGGAAAATGGGTTCATCCGTCTGTTTGAATGGCAGCATCTTAGTCATTGAGGGTTAGGCCTTTAGTATAATTATTTCTTTCCTGTTGCTGGCAAGTGGCCAGAGATGAGGCAAGCTGGCAGGCATTTTCACATCAATATCCAAACTAGCCACTAGGGTACACAGATATCGTCAGGGACGTTTTAAGGCAGCTGGTAAGTTGCTCTGAGCTGTTTCTACTCAACCAAGGGTTTAAATTAATTTTAATGATGGGGATGACTTTAAAGAAACACTTCTATTCAATTTTTGTTTGGCTTACGGAGACATGGGAAGCTGATATCTGATATCTCTTGATTCCAGTGATAATTGGTATCACATGGAGTAATCCAATTATGCAATAAAAAAAAAAAAAAAACATTCTTTGGAAGGACCAGCCATTTGGCAATTTCATGGATGTTACAAAGAACTTGCGATGGGACCAATTAAGCCAGTCGAATTCATTGTGGGTGAAAGTGTTCCTAAATTTATTTGTCATGTAATTATAGCACTTAAGTAATTACTGTAGCTGTGTGTATAAGAGTTAAATAAGGCACACAAACACTTTTGAAAGTGTAATTTAACTGAAACCCAAATAAATGTAAGATTATGCTATTTTTTTTTCTTTCACTTTAATATGATAATCTAGTAAGCCATAATGTGTTTAATAATGAAACTTAAACATGGATGTCTGTTCTCACTTAGTACTTGTTGAGGTTCCTTGCTCATCTTCATTCCTCCCTCGCAATACTCAGAATGTGCTAGACTTAGTGAAATATAGGTGAGAGTCTTGGGAGTCTTTGCCTGTTAGTCAAACAAGATTTGGCCTGTCTATCCCAAAACATGTCACGGGAGCCTGACTCAGGGCCATTGATTTATTTACAATTGACTTAAGCTCTGCAATGTCGTTTGATTTGACTTAATTTGCAAATGGCTAGCCTCTAACCCTTTCTTTCTTTCTTTCTTTTTCTTTCTTTCTTTCTTTCTTTCTTTCTTTCTTTCTTTCTTTCTTTCTTTCTTTCTTTCTTTCTTTCTTTCTTTCTTTCTTTCTTTCTTTCTTTCTTTCTTTCTTTCTTTCTTTCTTTCTTTCTTTTGCCATGGCATAAATACTGTACTTAGTTATTTAGGTAGCACTTTATTTTACAGGCCTTATTATAGTAATTGGAATAACTGGGTAATAACTAGGTTTTAACCTTTGAACCGACCCCTAAACCTAACCTTAATCCATGTAGTTACCTTATATTACCCAGTACTTTCTTAGGTACGTACCATAGTCCTACTGATATCTGCTAGACAACCAGATGTATGTGTTTTCATATTATGTTAATTGGTGCATAGCTTCAGTTCAGGAGTGACACTGTGGCAGATGCTTATGTCTGGAGTTGGATTTCATAGCAACATTGACTGAAAGGAGGAAAGGAAAACAGAATGAGAGATACCAGTAATGCATTGTCTGCAGTCAATGGTGATTGGTAATACAGAAAATAAAGCTCACAACTTTTGGGACATGCAACCTCTCTGGTGTAAACAGTATATCACTTTAAAGTATTATAGTATAACAAAGATATTGAATCTGTCACAACATGGCATGGATCTCATTAATGAATGGCTTGCAGCCTCACATTTTCATTTTCCACCCACATGTAAACTTAAGATCAGCTCTTGTAACTTGAGCCACTGTGAGTATTCACGGTGACACTGTGTGAAGAGAAATTTTCAATTTTATACGAGGTAGCAGCTAAGGGAAAACCTTGGCTTTTTGTTTTTTTTGGTATACAAGCAGATGCATAGCTGTCATTCTAAATCCCATTGAAGGCATCCATCAAATGCAATTTCCTTGAAGCTGTTCCCTTGGACTGGTATTCAGTGATACAGCTTTTTCAGATGCTTGTCAAATGTATGCTGCAAAAAGGCAATAGCTTCATGTTTTTATTATGAAAATGCAATGAGGTTAGACGTCATTCTCTCCATATTTTCTTGTAAAGTCCATAACTGTGTAATTAAAGATGCACAATCTATATTGATGTTCTTGTTTACTGAGTAAATATTCTAATAATTAGGACAAGTCACATGACCAGATTCTTGGCAGATATTAAGTTTAGGAAATTTCTGATATGGAGATAATTAATTAGAGCAGATTGAGGCCGATGGCAACAGCCCATGTGACAAATGCAGAAAGAAACAGCTGTCCTGACGAAGGAGGATTCAGTAACCGAACAAATTAGACCTCCTTCTAATTATTAATACTGCAACCTAAATTATGTGGGGAAAATGGCCCATTGTTTTATTATTTGAGGCACCATTAAGAACAGCCGTGTATGTATATGTTGAAAGTGTTTGGTTTACAGTGACAACAAAGTCAAAAATAATAGTAATACTTTCAAACAAAATAATTGCCCATTGTTGTAGCAATGGTTCAGCGCGGATGGGCAACCTCTGGACTGCAGTCTCCACAGATATAAGGCTCCTGAGGGTTGCAGATAGCATGTGACCTCAGACACTTCTCTTGTCCTTGGTAGTGCCTTGAGGCTGGATGAGAGGGGAAAAAGCATTTGCTTGACTTTATGTGCCTGGAGGAAGTATGTGCTAGTGCTCAAATTCTGGAATACAGCAATCTTATTGCCCCAACATGCATGTTAAAGTAAATGGATAAAACACCTTGTTTTCTTTGCTTGTTAGGGCCCGAGCACCAATGGTGTGAGGACCCTATTGCAAGTGCTCGGCCAATTCTTCTTCTTCTCTGAAATGAATCACATTTTTGAGGGCCTAAACATGCTCGAAAACTCCTGAAAATTTGCACACGTGTCAGAAGTGGTGAAAATTTAAATCTGATATGGGTTTCAGAATTAGTTGTGGCAAAATGGCTCGATAGCGCCACCTACAAAATCTCAATTAAGCACACTTCGTGCTATGTTTCACGTAAAGTTATGAAATTCGGTAGACACGTGTAACAGCCCAAAAAAGCATGTGTGCAAAATCTGTAAACCCAACAGGAATTGAGATATTTTGAATTTTCTTTGCAAAATTTTGGCACCAGAAGCACATCATATATGGTCAGTCTAATCTTAAGACCTTAGCAATGTTAAATTTTCGTCGAAGGGTGTGTCGCCATGAAAGGGAAATCACATTTTTGAGGGCCTAAGCGTGCTTGAAAACTCATGAAACTTTTGCACACGCGTCAGCAGTGGTGAAAATTGACATCTGTTATGGGTCGCAGAATTAGGCGTGGCAAAATGGCTTGATAGCGCCATCTATACATTTTCAATGAAGTGCCCCTCACGCTACATTTCACATACATTTTATAGCTCAATACCTACAAAAAAGTCTCTTGGAGCAAAATCTGAAAACTGACAGGAAGTCAGATATTTTAAATTTTCTCTGCAAAATTTTTGCAATTTTTGCCATTTGGCGTTTGTACTTTAACAAACTCCTCCTTGAGCTTTAATCAGATCAACATCATATTTGGTCAGTCTAATCTAAAGGCCTTTGCAACGTTAAATTGTGAAGATCTAGAGTTTTTGATGAAGGGCGTGTCCATGGCGGCCTGACAAAGTTCGATGTTTCACGGAAGTTGTTGTAACTCAGGCATACAATGTCCGATCTGCCCCAAACTTCACATGTTTGGTAAGATTCCTGTCCTAAACACATTTACATGGCAATATTCAGTGACAGTCATAGTGCCCACTGTTCACTGGTTTCCTAAGTCCAACGGGTGGCGGTGAGCCCAGGTGCGAGGGCCCTTTCATCACTTCTTGCAGATTTAATCTTTATTTTTTTCTACATAATAATATAACAGTCATCATCATCATCATCATCATCATCATCATCATCATTATCATCATCATCATCATCATCTTCTTCTTCTAGTGTAATTCAATGTTTTAAAAAATAAACTAAAACAAACAAATTCACAAACAAAAACCTTGCCCACCAGTGTCCAAATCCTCAAAGCCTCATTGTCTCTCATTGTCATTATAGTACAGAACTAGAGGTACAAAAATGTCCTTTTTGTATGTTTGAATGGATACTGGCAACATCTAAAATGTAAGCAGTATTGTGTATTTACAGCTACATAAACATAAAATATTAACAAATCTTTATATCGTATATTTACAAAGTAAACATAACCAATTTTCAACAAAATAAAGAAACAAAACAGGGAGAAACGTGTACATTTTAGTTACAATATACAATTATATGAATAATCCCACAAAAATTGCATAACTTATTACATAAGTAATTTACAGATTACAAAAGTTTTATTCATTTAAAACATTTAAATTTTATAATCATATCATATTAAGTAAATGAGTCAACTGTGTTAAATAAATGTGAGTGAAAACATAATCTCATTGATCATAAATACAATAAAATCAACAGATTAATTCCATGCATTAATAATTCATAGATGAAATAAAGACTTTTTTGCATGTCTGTGTACAGTTAATCATACGTAAATGATTT
Source organism: Chanodichthys erythropterus (assembly GCF_024489055.1). Lineage (NCBI taxonomy): Eukaryota > Metazoa > Chordata > Actinopteri > Cypriniformes > Xenocyprididae > Chanodichthys > Chanodichthys erythropterus. The sequence goes on along the minus strand of NC_090231.1, from coordinate 24,462,249 downwards.
ACTTTTTAGATGCCCTCAGTATTGTGCATTTTAGCTTCTATGCAAATGTAAGTAAACATGTGGTCATATTTTACATAAAATACACACAGATTCTCATGAGATCACATTGCCAAATTATATAATCATATAACCAATTAATGGCAAGAGCAGCATAAAACAAATATGTCTTGTCTTTATTTGTCAAAGAGAAAAGCATCTGTTATGTGTATTAAGGTTATATGAATGTTTGTGACTGTGAGGTGTTAAGTCGTCTTTGCAAGGAGAAAAGTTGCTGGGTTCTGAGGCCTCCAATGATTTCAGTGATGCATTGAAAAATCAATTAGAATACTTGCCAAAATGGATCATGGCGACTAATGATGGCATCATATTGCTCTGGGTAAACAGCTCAATACTCTCCCTGGTGAACTGTGAAAACACATTTCTCTTAAAGGAAAATGGTGCATCAAGCTACGGGAAAGGCCTGTAGTTTGGAAGAAATCCAAATTCATATATAAATGGAATGCCTCTGTTTAATGCATCTTCATTTGAAGCAGAGTCATAGGCTTGACTTTTGGCCAAACAACTAAATTTTACAAAACATTCAGGATCAAAACATTGACTGCTGCCAAATGTTGGACTATATTTATTGTTCAGCGCATCTCGAGTGTCTTGCATAGATGTTCTAAAAGTGGAGAAATCATTGTTTAGTACACGGACTATGACACATGTTTGAAAGCTCAGTTGATAAACTTCTCTCTTGTATACTGCAGTTTAATCATATTCTGCTTAAAAGGCTCATGGTCATGCTGGGCAGATTGAAATAAACAAGTCATTTGTTGCCATGGGTCTCCAGCCCTAGACTGAGAGAAAGAGTTGTGATGGAGCTTTGAGTTTCTTACTGTGACATTCTTGGCTGTGCTAGCGGCACATCAGAGCCACATATCACCCTGCACTGACACCCTGCGTGTCCCTGCCAGCGATGGGCCATCCACAAAACACTGTGTTTGCAGTAACACCGAAAGCAAAACATGTGCTTCTCTAAGTTACAAGGACGCGGACAAGATACAGTGACTTTATGTGCAGTCAAGTTAATAATTAAAGTTCAGGTTAGCAATTTAAAAGAGAAAAGGACATAGAACAATGAGCTATTATACTATAGAGTGTTTTTTTTTAAATTAATTTTATATATATATATATATATAATATATATATATATAACTAAAATAACTAACTAAAAATAATTCCTGGTATTATTAACGGTATTGCTGTACCATGACATTTTTCAATATGTGAAAACAGACTTTTAATTAAATTAGTTATTATAGGAGCAATTCATTATATTCATTGTGATATGTTGAGCACCCAGAGTTATTTGCATATACAAGTGCAGACACCTGTCTCAGTTTTGTGTGAACTCAAGAGCTGTAGTTGAAAAAAGATCTGGTCCAGGTCCTGAACCGGTAGTTGTTTTTTTATTTTTATTTCATTATATATATATATTTCATTATATATATATATATATATATATATATATATATATATATATATATATATATATATATATATATATATAAATACAGTACAGTCCAAAAGTTTGGAACCACTAAGATTTGTAATGTTTTTAAAAGAAGTTTCGTCTGCTCACCAAGGCTATATTTATTTAATTAAAAATACAGTAAAAAAACAGTAATATTGTGAAATATTATTGCAATTTAAAATAACTGTGTACTATTTAAATATATTTGACAAAGTAATTTATTCCTGTAATGCAAAGCTGAATTTTTCAGCATCGTTACTCCAGTCTTCAGTGTCACATGATCCTTCAGAAATCATTCTAATATGCTGATCTGCTGCTCAATAAACATTTATGATTATTTTCAATGTTGAAAATAGTTGTTTACTTTTTTTTTTCAGGATTCCTTGATGAATAGAAAGTTCAAAAGAACAGCATTTATCTGAAATACAAAGCTTCTGTAGCATTATATATTCTTACTATATTATAGTAAGAATTTTTATTTTTATTTTTTTTTTAAGAAATTAAAGAAATGAATACTTTTATATGTACACAAATATTTTGTACAATTGTACACATTAAATATTTCTTGAGCAGCAGATCAGCATATTAGAATGATTTCTGAAGGATCATGTGACACTGAAGACTGGAGTAATGATGCTAAAAATTCAGCTTTGCCATCACAGGAATAAATTACTTTGTCAAATATATTAAAATAGAAAACAGTTATTTTAAATTGTAATAATATTTCACAATATTACTGTTCTTACTGTATTTTTAATTAAATAAATGTAGCCTTAGTGAGCAGACGAAACTTCTTTTAAAAACATTAAAAATCTTAGTGGTTCCAAACTTTTGGACTGTACTGTATATATATATATATATATATATATATATATATATATATATATATATATATATATATATATATATATATAAATATAATTTAATATAATTTAATATTATCATTAAAGGGTTAATTCCCCTAAAAAAAAATGAAAATTCTGTTATTAATTACTCACCCTTATGTTGTTCCACACTCGTAAAACCTTTGCTTATCTTCAGAACACAAATTAAGATGTTTTTCATAAAATCTGATGGCTCAGTGAGACCTGCATTGCCAGCAAGACAGTTAACACTTTCAGTGCCCAGAAAGCTGCTAAAGACATATTTAAAACAGTTTATGTAACTATTGAAAGACAATCTACTGTTCCTATTCTCATTCACTCTGAAATGCCCTCTTACAGAACTTATTTTGTGTGCACTTTATATGATAAAACTTCCTGCAATGTCAATATGTTTGTAGAGATTTTCAGGGTGGCCCTCTTGTTCCTTTTATTTTAAACCAGACAATATATGAATCTCTATTGTCTGTTCCAGAAGGAACACTCCGGTGAAGACATGAATGTTTTGACCCGAGTGCGTGCCATTTGTTAAAGTCCATTGGGCTTTCTTTGAAAATTGCTTTCAAGCTAGAAGTGGATGTCGGTGAGCAAACGTATTGTGAACTTATTCTGTGTGAATAGCTCAACACAGTAGTGAGTTTCCACAAAGTATATGCTGTTTTTAAATTGACGCTGAGAAAATATTTTTTTCTAGCTTTCTTTCATTCAACAATACACTCAAATGCATACAAAATCACCTTGAAGTTAACAAAAAAATACACATCCTTTGTGACCTTATACTCCTCCTCTCATCGCGATGTGAGAACAATACGGTCCTTTATTGCAGTCAAATGGCCCCTTTGTCAAACTTCAGAAAGTTTTTGACACTTTGACTGTTTGGGCTTTGCTGGCACAGAGTGATGTAGAAGGGAAGGAGGGGAGGAGAGGCTGTAGAGGATGGAGGAGACACCACCATGAAAGGACAAGAAACCCTGCCAGCCCATTGTTATCAGCACAGAGATGAAAGGCTGGCTAGCTAATGAACATCTGCCTGACACACGCAGGTACTTCAGGAGGCTACGTCGCTTTGAAATGGACCATTGAACAGAGCAGCTGTTCAGCTCCCATAGACCTTGTGGACTGATGTAAACCTGTAATTAAAGGGCATTCCAGGAGGAAGCCGGCGAGACAGACAGAGAGAGCGAGCTAGTGCCCACGCTAATGTGTTTTTGAGGAGATTTCGAGTCAGATTTTGAAATATCACGAGTGGCAGGGTTGATTTGCACACTGAGATAATTCGGTGATGCACCAGAGGGGAGTTTATTTATAATTAAGCATTTATTTATAATTAACCAATTAAACCGAATCCCTGTGAAGTGGCAGGACAGACCTCATGTTTGTGGTGGAGGGTGAGCAGGGTAGTCTGTGGTCCAAATTGCCCTGTTCTTTGAAAGAGGCCTTATTGTAATTTCACAAATTCACACTTACAAATAATCAGATAGTAAAAAGTATGCGTAATAGTATGCGTATTTAGCGTACTGTCAGAGGAGAGGGCTCCGAGCTCAGTGTTTGGCCTGAACCCAGAGTACTCCTCCCATATTTCTGGTTTGGAAAGTGAGATTAAAATGGAAGGTGCATTGAGAAGCTATGGGGCTAATTTAAAAAGTTGAACATATTAAGAAAAAAATAGTTCTCTTCCCTGTCATTATCCTTATGTAGTTGCTGCAGTAAGTGCAGCACTTCCCTGTTTACGTCAACTGTGTAGGAGACTGACATGGAAGAGAAGAAATTGTTGAATAAAGTTGTTATTTTTTGTTTCTGCGCACAAAACGTATTCTTGTCGCTTCATAACATTAAGGTTGACTGTAGTCATGTGGGCTATTTTAATGATATCTGGACCTTGACAGTGGAGGTTAAATTGCTGTCTATGGAAGGGTCAGAACACTCGGATTTCATCAAAAATATCTTAATTTGTGTTCTGACAGAATTTTAATTTTGGGGATGAACTAACCCTTTAAACCCTTGAATCATTATTCAATGGACTTGCTTTTTTTTTTTTTTTGCTTTGAAATTAACTTGCTTTCAATGCAGGCCTCACTGAGCCATCAGTTTTCATCCAAAATATCTTAATTTGTGTTCTGAAGATGAATAAAGGTCTTACGAGTGAGGAACGACGGAGTAATTAATGACAGAATTCCCTTTAACTGGGAAATGAATTTACATACACAGACATATTAAAAACTGTGAGGACTTTGCCTCCTCATATCAGAACACCGCTACATGCTACTGGTTAGCAGAATGTCTAAAGTGGACCATCGAATTAAAGTGTTGCCAAAATTAACCTGTGAGCGCTCCACTGTACTGCCTGCGGTACACATACCTTTCAAAAGAGGCCAAAACCATGCATATACTCCAAATGATTCAAGAACAGCTTGTGATTTACTTTGGCTATACCTTTTTTTAGGCATTTTAGGCAAATTTTACAGGAATGATAAAAAGTGAAACAAAACTAGCAGCTTATTTTGTGGCTCAGAGAAGTTTAATTGTATTTTATTTTATTTGATGTGCTCAAGTTTAATCATAAACCAAGTGTAAAAAAAAAAAAAAATTAAATAAATAAAATTAAAAAATCAATCTTAAAGAGTGATTCATATAAAATGATTCAATCAAATCTAAAATGATGGTTCAAATTGGATCTGATTACCAATTCACTTTGATAGCCACAACTACAGTCCATGTTGATGCAAAAAATGTGCAAAGAGAGCAATTCACTCTCTGTGTTAAAGGATTTAATCTGATCCCGCTTCCCCTCCTCCCCCTCACTGTTCCAGTAAGACACCCGAAAGGGAGGAAACAAAATGCTTCTGTCGGTGGATCTATTACATTAACGAACAGAAAGGATTACATTTACTACTCCACATATACAGAGTGCACACAAGCTTGGACGTAGCAACCGGAGCTCACCGAGTTGTCACTGTCAATATGATAGTGTGTTTTTATGCTGTCACATTTAGATAAAAATAGCCATTTTTCACGACTTAACCTCCAGTTGTTAAGTGTTTCTGGGAATGAAAAATAAAGCTATGAGTTTTCAGAGCACGGACGTGACAGTTACCAATTAATTAACCGTGCCAATGTTCTTGTTCAATAGCCTCCACCGCAAGATTTCAAAGAGAAGAGAACATTTAACTCAAGACCTGCAGCAGCAGGAACACAAATGGGGTTTGAAGTAGTGCAGGACTTCAGAGTGATATGTGAATAGAAGATTACCCTTGGAGACAAGGAGAGACTTTGTGGTAATTGCTCGGAAGTCCTTCTCCTCTCCCGGGTTTCTGAGATGGTGGTAGAGGTCTACGGGATTACAGGACAGAGGTGCAGTTCAGAGGGTGTCGGTGTGAAGCTGATGGCATGAAAGTGTAATTGGCATCAGTGGCAAGGAAGATCTCAGTCAGACAGGAAGGTCATCGCCCTCGCCGAACATTTTAATCGCTCCTTGCAACTGCAGCACCCTCCCGGGCCTCAGCCCACCAACGGAGATTGGCTTACTTAAAGGATCAGTTCAGGCCAAAATTCGCAGCATGAACTGAATCACAGACCAATGCTTTTGGGCTCAGTTATTTGCAAATGCATTCATATAGTTGCTCAAAAAAAAAAAGAGAGAGCGATAGAGATAGAGTGAGTGTGACAGAAAGCACGCTCAGACTTTTGTTAGCTGAAATACGATGCCAATTTTCTGTTCTTTCTTTCAGTAAGACTTGTGGGGGTACAACACAACACTATTAAGACAACAACTACAAAAGGATTAACTAACAAAATATGGGATTTAGCCCACAACACAGAGGAATTCATCCTAAACACATCAGAATTAGTGCACAAACCCACTCAATTAACCCACAATATTAAAAGGAAGCTTTGCAAAGTGGATCGCAAAGTATTTGGTCAAAACAGAAGTGGTTAGATTTGCAACCCAGGCTCATTTGAAAATCAAGCCTGTGGCTACATTTCTGCAAAATAATATTTTGTTGCTTGACTTTCTCTTTATTTTCAAATTGAAATATCTGGTGAGTGGTGTTAAAAGCATGTTCTGTTTTATTCAAAAAAGATGAATGTGAATCTGGCAATGTTTTGTTATGTTGGTTGTTGTGCGTATCACGGCAGTTTGCAACTGAATTGTCCAGTGAGAGGCATTAAAGCTCTGGCGCATTTGAAAATAACATACCACCTACACTAAACCCTACTCTAAACCTAAACAATAGTATTGACAAAACAAAACCTGAGATAAAACACATTTTCTAAAGCAACCATGCCATTTTAGCATGCTTCAACAAGTCTTTGAGCGCTTGCGTTTCACAGAAATGGGAGCTTTAGCGGAAGTTCTACCCTGAAGACTCTAATGCATGTCATTGCTCATTATCTAACCAATCATTACACATCTCCTGAGTATATAAGTTCTGTTCCCAATCCACTATTCACAGATACCATCGCCGGCGTTCACCCCCATCCTCCCCACCACCACCAGGTCGGTCCCTGTCCATACATCGGGGGTAGGCTCCACCCCTGCCTTCATCTTAAGGCAGGATCTGCAAACGTCTGCTACCCTCCAGATTGTACTATGGACGGGACCTACGTCAAAGAACTTTATCATTTAACTTTGATATTTACATTCAAACCGTTGAATAAATCATATTCAAACGTTTCATTGCTTCCCGAGTCTTTCTGGTAGAACTCATAGTTCTCGGCATCGCAAGGGCCATGTTGTACCAGGTGAGCTACAGTACCAAGCAAGTTTACTATGTCAGAAAAGCCATACATATGGAGCTGGTTATGTGATGCATTGCAAACATCAAAATGTATTAGCTAAAACCAAAATCACACAGTAATGTTTTGAGGTCATCATAACATATTTTCACTTGGTTCCTTGCAGAAAACTAAGACTTTATTATTCGATAATCTGATCCTGTAATCATAATTTGTGTTAAAAGGAATAAAGGTTGTTGTGTTTGAATTTCAGTGAACTATATGCAATAACTAACAGTAACCAGGGTTAGAAAAATGTTGGCCCATGTTTTATTGATTGTCTAATATCAGTTTGCAGTAGGAGTTAGAGTCCCTATGACTCAGTATGGGTTTAGATTTGTAGAGAAGTACATAACAGTACCCAGCATGAGTTGCTTTGTTTCAGTGCTTCTGTGGCGTGGATGTGTGTGGTTTGCACACTCTGCAGAGTGCTTGGCAGGAGTCCTCTAGGCGTGACTGATACTCTAAGGCCAGCAGTAGGGGAATGTGTGCTCTCATAGTGAAACAGTTATTCTCAAGTTAAACAAGTAAGCTTCTCCACTTTGAACAGAATATTCAGCACAAAAACTGAGGATTTTTCTCTGACCATTTCACACAACATATTCAGCTGGATTCCGCTGTGAGAGGTGCATAATGTGTGATTCTGAACTTCTGTAGCATGAGACAAAAGGCTCAACATGGACCTGTTTCCATTAAGCCTACAGTAGGTGTGCTGGGTGACAGCACAGAGTGAAAAACCTCAAGCAGAGCTTTTAAAATCATCATTGTTTCTGACATTGTATTCTGTTGTGCACCTGAAAGAGCAGTCATACACAGAATGTCAATATTTGAATGTGAGGAAGTACAATTAATATGAATTGAAATGTAAAAAAAAAAAAAATGTTAGTTGACAGTATTGTTTATAAGTTTTGAAAGAAAAAAAAAATGTTTAAAATGACAAAGTTGGATTTTTGCCTAATATATGAAGTGGAAAGAAATTTTTATATTTCTTCATATTTTATAAATTAACTTTCTTGACCAAGGTGGAAGAACACTTCATTTCCTAGAAAACATCACCTGTGTTGATTATTTTTTTCATTTCAATTCAGGAATTTCCTCTTCATGTCATTCCAATTCAAATTCCAATTTATTTACTTTTGTCAGAAATATCATAATTACAAGTTGCAGGCACATAAATGACCAAGTCATACTTATGAGTAGGAAACATAGAATTCTAGATAATCCCTAAGTTGCCAAGCTGTGACATCTGTAATCTATATATAGAAATATGTGAGCGCATGTCTGTAGTGGATAATAATTATTTATTATGCAAGCTATTTTAATTTTGCAGTTCACTTACTTTAAAGGTGAGATGTGTGGTTCACTGTTTGCTTTAAGTAACAGATTGAAATATAATCATTATAATGTAATTATGTGTTAATTATAATGTAATTATGTAATAATGTGTTTTCTCACTTATACATCATGTGCTGGTATTACCTTATGAACTATGATTACGTAAGTTGCTCCAGTGTGTTCATAATAAATTTCTCATACAATAACCTATTATATTATGTGAAAAATCAATACAATCTTTATTACATTATTGAGCTCAAGATTTTATTACTTTTTGAGAAAATTATTACATTATGAACATTTTATTACATTAATAATGTTTTATTTAATACATTATGTGCTTTGTTATTGCATTATGAGTCGCTACATACCTATATAAATGTGATAGAAATTAATCATTTAAATAAATTTGCAATCTGATGTAGTTATTTGGCTCACAATATAATTGTTTTGTTTAGGGTTCTTCTGTGTTGTGTTTCCGAGCATATCGTGATAACGAACATCTGAGGTACAAGTTTCCCAAGTGCACTTGATGCCAGGATATCCTCCTATGGCAAAATCAGTTCAAATTTATATTCATAAACTGAAAATATGTAATTTCTAACCGTTTTCTTTAAAGTTTTACCAACTCTGATTATTAGATACAAACATAAATAAACATAATTTTTAAACATATTAAAATGGATGAATGAAATTGACCTGTTCTAGAGAGCCATACACTGAGGCTATTTCCCTTTAAGAATGCCTATCAGCGGGGCAGCAGAGACAGCTGTGGTCCTGTGGGCTGAAGCTGGCCTGGATGCTTTAAGAGACTAGAAATCCCGTCGAGGCTCAAGAAATCCCACCTGATTGATTACTAGTAAGGAGGTGATTCATCATTAATCCAACCTGCTCCAGCTACTTATAGGAAGCTAAAGCTTGGGAGGAGGCCAAACCACAGCTAGCAAACAGAGCATGATGGAACAATAAAATTAAAGACTTATATCCACATACATTTGGATTTATGGAACATGAGAACCAGTTCGACTACGGTCCCCAGGCTACTTAAACGTTATGGAGTATATTCTTATAGGAGTTCACGATTCACCAAAACTTCCTTTTGAGTGTGTGGACAACATAGATGTGTCTACATTCACAAATGCAATGTAATGTAGGCAGAATGCTTTAGGATCAAGCCAGTTTACCACATTTTGATAACACGTCTGTAAATGTAGTATTTCGCTGTCTAAGTCAATTTTCATGTTTAGGAGGAGAAATGGTGTTGGCAAACACATTATTAGTTCCTTTCCTAACTCTGTCAGCCTCCTCGATATTCATTCTATATCCCTAGCAGGGTTTAAAATCGATGCGTGTCTAAATCAATTTAATCAATATGTACTTTAGCAATCACGAAGGGCCACAGATCACAATCTATTGCCTCAAACTATGTCTAGTTTAAATTTCCAGCAAACACAAAGTCTTTACAAGCACATCTAATAATCTTTCACTCCCCCATGTCCCTCGTCGTGTAGTGGCCGACAGAAACCATCATTATGGATCAGCCAGTGATGTAAGACAGAGGGTGTAAAATTTTATACCCCACTTATGGCCACTAAGGATTCATTTCCAGAGCTTGCTTTTCAGGAGGAGTTAAATCAATGCGAGAGCTCAGCTCTTTTCAAGATGAAGTCAATAGACCTTCAACACTAACAAAAAATTTAAGATGTGAGAAAGGAACCGTTTGATTTTAAACATCCCTGCAGAGATTTTTTTTTCAAATTTACGATATTCACATGCTGAGTGTTGAACATGCAAACGATGTGTCACTAACCTATATTATATACTTCTGGTAAAGCAAACCCCTTAAATTACAGGGTATTGTATGTGAAGTTGTAGCATAATTTTGTGGTGAACACACCTGCACCCAATCGCCACACACACATACTCCCTCATGTTTACTTGTTCGCTTGCACATGGCATTGAAAGGCTTTTTTATTTATATATATATTTATTTATTCTGGTATTTGGTAACTTGGTATTTGCGGCTACCTGTTGTGCTTTGGGACACACATGTAGGATATACACAGTTTTTGTGCTGCAAGGCTTCAAGTCAGTGGTGCATATAGAGACTCCCTGTCTGTGGCACACCACTGGGCGGGCCAGGAAGAAGAGGAAGGGCATGAAGAAAGTGTGAGACTTCAGCACAGCTAGAGCATCCTGGTAGGGAGTCAACTAATCTCTTCCTTACTGTCTTCCCTCTGGAAAGTACCTCATTTATGGCATGGCTATTTCATTGTATTGCAGCAAGTGCTTAATTCCCCTGTGGCTGGTGCAGAGCAAGGTTTGAGATTCACCTGCTCGAATGGATTTCTGCTTCTACACATACCTGCTATAGTTACAGACAAAGAAAATCTGAATTCTTCATGTTCTTCTTCTTCTTAATAATAATAAAACACAATTCAACGGCTTGACTGAATTTCTGTATCTACATATATTGAAATACATACATGTATGTAGATTTATTATTATTATTCGCCTGTTGGACTGAATTTCTGCTTCTACATATACCGCAGTATATATGATTTAATAATAGCAACAACAACAATAATAATAATAGTAATTTGATTCACCTACTGAACTGAAAGTCTGCTTCTACAGATACTGAATATAGTTCATATATATAGGAAATCTGATTTAATAATAAAATCATTGTTATTAAGACAAAGGTCAGATCTAATAATGCATTATTTCTTTCTAACCCCACCCATAGCCTCACACAGCATTCAAAACTATCATCTATGTTCATGCCATGTCATAAATATAACAATAGATGTGTACCATTTTGGCACGTGGGGCATAAATAACATATCCAAAATAACACAAGTGTGCCGCAGTGCTTTTCAGCGATAGTGCTGAACATACATACAGAGTGAACTTGCTTAGCTGCTCTAACATTCAGTAAAGCAGCTATTTTTGTGTAACTGTCCATGGTATCTGGTATGGAGCTGTCCGTTGAAGCGTTCATTACCTCATATAGAGATCAAGGATCAAGAGATTGGATAGCTGTGATGGAAACCTGACTATGGCCTCTTCTCTATCAGCTTGTGTCAGCAAACTGTGACACCACTGGGGCATTAAAGGGCATTTGGGGAGAGCTATTGGTCATTGGCAAAGTACTAGTTTTGGCTTTGCAGTTATTAGTCATCAAGTCTGTTTTTTTTTTAACTTCCAAGTCTGAAAACTTTTCCATCCCCTGAAAGCTGAATCTCAGGCAGTACACTCATACTGTGGACTTCTCATCCTACAGAAAAGCATAGCTGGGTTCATTTTCAGCAACAACAACAAACAGAGGGAGCACTGAAGCAGCTATACCGTTTACATTTGCTTGAGAGCTCAATTTCTTGAAAATGTTTGGACAAAGCAGAGGTGGGCTATAACTCAATTTTGAATCGGCGAGATGAGAGGTAAACACATCAGAATCGGAGCTGAGATGATAAGGCCGCATCAGGGCTGGCTCATACTTCCTTGGAGAGAGTAAATTTGATGGTAGCCGATCAGATGGAATGTCATTAAGGATTTATATCATATATTACCTCAGTGACAATAAAAGTTACAGCAGAAATGTCCCAGGGGACTAAACAAATCCAGCCCTCTGCTTTTGCCAAATGTTTTAACAAATATAGATGCATGGTAAGTAATACAGCTTATTGATGCAGCCCCTGAAAAGAGAAAGAAAACAGGTATATCTTTATGACAAACACCCATATTGAAACAAGCGCTGATTAAATCTTGCTCCGATGCATCAAGAAGTATGCTTGAAAAACAGAAGAGAACAATGAAACAGTCCCTGAGGTGCACTGTTGTTCTCCTGCACATCATGATCTTATTGCGTATGCGTTTAGTAGCCACAGCTATGAATGGCATCGGAACAATGTTACCTGCCATTTAGAGACAAACAATTTTACCTGCCCCAGTGAACGGTAATACGGGAGTCCTAATGAGCCTTAGTGGAAATGCAAAGCAGAGGAGATGAAAACGGAAATTGGCCCGTCACTATTGAATGACAAATACCTATCGTGCCTGGGGTTTTCCCAAAGACATTATAACGAGCAGCTCCTGAGTTACTTCTGAGTTCAATACATCTTATTATCTTGAAGCAAGAACAGAATAAATAAAACGGAAACTAAGAGGGAGACAAAAATTATAAAGGATTTGTGTAAATTCACAGATTGTATTTCCTGTTGACCAAACGCCACCCTTTGTGGCTAAATAATACTAGTGCATATGGAAACCCCTGATTATGTTGCAAAGTATGTGTTCTTAAGATTGGGTTTATTTATTTTCTAATGCCTGATGGCTCTGACTCTCTCAGGAGAGTGGCCCTGAGAATTGATTTCTGACAATCCATGATTCACCTCCCAAAGTCCCGCTTCTCTGACACTCTAGCAAATCAACTTAAAGGCACCGCCTGACAGCTCCTCACGACACACTCCATATAAACAGCCATTATTCCTTCAGAAAGCTCTTTTTGTCTTGCTGTGGGTTCAAAAGGAGCACGTCTATCCAAAGATGAGAAGCACATTTGAAAGAACTTTGAAGCAGGCGAGATGGGAGAGATGGGGATTTTCTGAGCTTCTCCGCAGTAACATTTAGAGGTGCTGAACATGCTGTCACTCTCATCTTCATCTGACATGTCGTACCTCACTAGTGGTTTGAGGCCATCTAATGATTCACGGTTATTATGAGCTTCATAATATGATATTTGTGTCGCCGTCAGAATCTTTTGATGATGCATCTTCATCATGTGCAGTGAGATAAAAGATCCCTACTGTACGGGTTCTGCACTGCTGACATATTTCACCCTGAAAGTAGCATCAATTTAGTCAAATACATCTTCTTGAATTAATGGACTTCTGTAAAGTTCAGCTATTTTTAGTGTAGGCACATTTCTCTGCATCCATATTCAGTTTCAGTTTTGCATGTTCGAACAGAATAATTGCAAAGCAATTGTGACATAGCAAAAAAAAAAGAAAAAAAAAAGTATCTAAAATTCAAAAACTTGATCCAATTACAGCCTTTGTCCAATATAAGAGAGAGGGAAAAAAAAAAAAATGAATAATACATTAAACAGAATTTATTTTCGCAGTTTGACTTGGTGCTGCTGAAAGTCTCATAGTATAGTCAATAGTCTTGGCTTCAAACTGAGTGGCAGGCTCTGTTGATGGATATATGGCATAAAAATTGCAGACGATACAGAGTTTTTATATTTTTTGACAACACCATTCCGCATCAGAGTGCTTGAAAAATGGCACCCACAGAACAGAGCTGTGCAGGAGAGATTGCACTTCATAAAAAGAACAGCACACAGGGGTGAAATTCCTCTGTATATTATGGATTTCCCACTACATTATTGATAGATTGCACTAATATAACCTCAGTAAAGACTTCAGGACAAGTTTATTGATGGTTTCCTTCTTTCTGAGTCTCCTGTCTCTTCATGCCCTTAAACATGCTAGCTTGATTTTTCACAGCCTTCACCCTGTCATTATATGTGTACTGTTGTCTGCAAGTAATCCCTTGGATTTACATAGATTTAGAAAGCCAAGTTTGTAGTGTTTACACCAGGAATATTGACGATTCTCTTGAGATTAGACCGGAGTGATCTTAACAGACAGTGAGTCACCCAGCTGAAGCCATTGTTCGGCGTTTTATGCCGTCAGTTAAACAAGATGACAGTTGTGGGTTTTAAAGCACTAAAGAGCTCCATAGCTGACAGGCCAGGATGTTTCCATAAACACTGATATATAAAAATATATATGTTGGAATATATGAGCAGTAGATATTAATACACTGACAAACAATCCACATTTATCAGTGCTGCATGAAAGTAAAGACTTAGTGACAGTGATCAGCTGTGTCTGTAAGGGGCATTTTCATTATGTGCTAGCGGGTGTGGATGTGTGTGTGCGGTGCTCCCCTGATCCTACACCTCAGGGCTCTTGACCATAATGTGGTTTGTTTGTGTATGCGCCTTCTGCGAGACTGGAGGAGGCAAAACACGGGCCAGGAAAAACATATGGCACTGCTGGGATACGATCACCTGCTGCTGCTGCTGGGCCATTGTGGCCGTTTTCAGGATCACTATGAATCAACCTTAGTTAATGACAAAGAAAACAACGAGTATTCAGACAATTTATCTCCTCTAGTAAACACCTTTGGAGACAGAGCTCTTTTCTTTTTTTTTTTTGGCATAACCTACATCGTAACCTTGAAAACTACATGTTATTATTATCTGTTCCCTTTCAGTCGGTCACGTTCGACGTACGTCAGTAGTGACCGACGAATTGGGATATCGCTTAGAGAGCCCTATCATCTTCGTGTAAACTAAAACAAGCCAATGGAATTGGCGTGCGATATTTGCATAATGCGCACCGCCCCCGACAGGTGTATATAAATAGGAAGCAGATGCAATCGCACTCTGTCTTTCGCTTCGGAGCCATTCACTGGTGTCCTATTTAGAAGACTCCTTTCTTCGTGTGTTTTTCTCACTAAAACACTGCCTCAGAAGAGGATCTGCAGCGAGCTTTGGTGCTGGTGAAGAGGGCACGTGCAGCGAGGTCGCGAGTGTCTGAGGAGCCGAGCTATAAGCTCTAAACTGCTGTTTTCACAGCAACACAAAAAAGAGTGTGTGTGAGGCAGCGATTTGGGCCGGTTCCTCGGTGTGTCAGGGAGTGGTGTACCTGACACATCGCGTCGCTCCCTGGGTGCTTCAGCACGAGTGAGTTGACTTCCCCTTCTAAAAGAGCTTTACAGACGAACCCTGACAGTATGTCATTTCGTCTGTGCGTTACTGGGTGCGGTCGTTCCCTGGTCCCTGCTGATGGGCACAATCGCTGCATCTCGTGTTTGGGCGTTCAGCACGCTGAAGCAGCGTTTGTGGATGGTTCATGTTCCCATTGCGGGAACATGACCATCGCGGTGCTGAGGTCGAGGCTCTCCTTCCTGAAGTCTCAGGAAGCGGGAGTCCCCTCTCCTATGCCGCGTACGACCGTTTTTTCCGGCCCCGGGAACCGGAATGACGGTACGGCGCTGTATAGGGAGGGCGACCTGAGGATAACGGTCAGGGCTCCCCCGTCGAGCGGAAACGCTCCGCGGGCCCCTGCCCCCTCATCAGCACCGCAACCCATCCTGCCGCCGTTGGTTTCCGCTGGGCCCTCTTCGGACTGTCCAGCCGTTACCTTTGGTGCGCCGGCGGAGGATCAGATGTCGATCGCTGCGTCGGAAGGCGAGTTTGAGTGTTCGGGGAGGAAGATCCGGACGCGCTGCCGCCCTCCGGGACGGCAGCGTTGCCCGAATCGGATCCCGAACTCTCGGCTGTGCTCTCCCGGGCCGCCTTGTGTGTCGGGCTCGAGTGGAACCCTCCACCCTGTCCCGGCCCATCGCGGCTGGATGATTGGTATTTGGGGGCGGGTCGCGCTGGCCAGCCCCAGCGTCCCGCCCCAATGCCTTTCTTCCCGGAGGTGCACGATGAGGTGACCAGGTCTTGGCAGACACCGTATAGTGTTCGTTCGAGGCCTGGCCCCCCGTCCGCCTTCACCTCCCTGGACGGCGGGGCAGCCAGGGGGTACGCGAGGATCCCGCCAGTCGAGCGGTCTGTTGCGATGCAACTGTGTCCAACGGCCGCTGGCTGGCGTGGTGAGCCGCGTCTCCCGTCCCGGGCCTGTAAATTCTCAGCCGGTCTGACTGAGAAAGCTTACAGTTCCTGTGGGCAGGCTGCCTCTGCCCTGCATGCGATGGCGCTTTTGCAGGTCTACCAGGCAAAAGCGCTGTCGGAAATGCCCCAGGAAGGTCCTGACCAACAGCTGCTGGGGGAGCTGCGCGCTGCCACCGACCTCGCCCTCCGAGCGACGAAGGTGACAGCACGCGCTGTTGGTCATGCGATGTCTACCTTGGTAGTCCAGCAACGCCATCTCTGGCTGACCCTGGCGGACATGCGGGATGCCGACAAGCAGAGGTTCCTAAATTCCCCCGTGTCCCCGGTCGGCCTATTCGGCGACGCGGTGGAGAGCTTCGCCCATCAGTTCTCCGCTGCACAGAAGCAGGCTGAGGCTATCAGTCACGTTATGCCACGGCGGTCCGCTGCTGCCTCCACCCAGCCGCCCGTGGCTCAGCCTCAGCCCGCTCGTCGCCGAGGGCGCCCGCCTGCATCGTCCTCCGCCCCTGCTAAGACGGCAAAGCAGCAGCCTACACCAGCCAGACAGCAGGGTGCCGGTCGCGGGCGTGGTGCCCAGCCCGTCTCCGCTAAGCCCGGTGGTAAGCGTAAGAGCAAAACACGGCACTGAGACGGGCAACCTGGAGGGGAAGGATCTTGCTCTTCGGGAGAGTTTTCCACCATCTCTCCCACCCCCGGAGGAGGGCCGGGGGGAATTTGTGTTTGTCTGTCTACCGCCGCTGGCTCTCCGGAGTCCAGCGGTACCCACTTTTTCACAAAAAGAGCAGTTTCCTCAAACTCCAGGTCACAACAAGGGGTGTCTGTCAGTGTGCCAGGCTCCGCCTCGCCGCTGACAGCTCCCCCCCCCATTCGCCAGCAGGTGGCAGTGTGATGGTGCAGACCGCGTCCCGTGCGCGGTCTCCCATGCACACTGCTGCCTCGCAGAGTCTGACCCCACTCCGGGCCGCCCCCAAGCTGTCCGGGTCGGGTCCCTCTCTGCCTTGCTGCCCCACCCCCGGTGCGTCTGTGGTGCCTTTGGTCCTGCTGGCTCAGTGTCTGGAAGCGTGGAGCACGCTCCCCAGCCTGTCCAGTTGGCTCATTCGTACTATCAGACTCGGCTATGCGATTCAGTTCGCCCGGCGTCCCCCGGTCTTCAGGGCTGTCCACTTCACTCCGGTGTCGTTGGACAGTGCTCCTGTTCTCCGGGTGGAGATTGCTGTCCTCCTGGCGAAGGGTACAATCAAGCCGGTCCCTCCAGCCGATATGAAGTCGGGGTTTCACAGCCCCTACTTCATTGTACCATAAAAGGGCGGTGGGCTACGGCCAATCCTGGACCGTCCCCAGGATTGGTTTGCAGCAATAGACCTGAAGGACGCATACTTTCATGTCTCGATTCTGCCTCGACGCAGACCCTTCCTAGGTCGGTCTGCGCTCGAGGGTCGGGCATGTCAGTACAAAGTCCTACCCGACATGGTTGTTGCTCCCAACCGGTTGGGTCTTCAGGTCAACTGGGACAAGAGCAAACTCGCCCCCGGGTAGAGGATCTCTTGTTTCGGTCTCGAGCTAGACTCGGTCGCACGGACTGCGCGTCTCACCGAGGTGCGCGTCCAGTCGGTGTTGAACTGCCTGAGCTCGCTCAAGTGCAGGACAGCGGCTCCACTGAAAGATTTTCAGAGGCTCCTGGGGCATATGGCATCTGCAGCCGCGGTAACGCCGCTCGGATTGCTTCATATGAGACCGCTTCAACACTGGCTCCGCGGCCGGGTCCCGAGATGGGCGTGGCAGTGCGGCACGCTCCGTGTCCCCGTGACACCGAGCTGCCGTCGCACCCTTATCCGGTGGTTGGACCCTTCGTTTCTGTGGGCCGGAGTACCCCTCGAACGAGTGTCCAGGCACGCTGTGGTCTCCACAGATGTCTCTGCCACGGGATGGGGGGCCACGTACAACGGGCATGCAGTGACAGGTCTTTGGACGGGGCCTCAGCTGCATTGGCATACCAATTGCCTCGAGTTGCTAGCGGTTCGTCTTGCGCTGGCCCGCTTCAAGGAGCTGTTGTCAGGCAAGCACGTTCTAGTCCGCTCACTAAGCATTGCGGCCGTTGCGTACACCTACCGTCAAGGTGGTCTACGCTTCCGTCGCATGTTGCAACTCGCCCGCCATCTCTTGTTGTGGAGTCAGAAGGATCTGAGGTCCCTTCGGGCCACTCGTGTCTCAGGTGTGCTCAACCGTGCAGCCGACGAGCTGTCACGGCAGCATCTACTTGCGGGCGAGTGGCGGCTCCACCCCCAGGCGGTCCAGCTGATTTGGCAGCGGTTCGGCGAGGCCCAGGTAGTCCTGTTTGCCTCCCCGGAAACTGCCCTCCGCCAGTGGTTTTATTCCCTGACCGGCGGCACGCTCGGCACGGATGCCCTGGCACACAGCTGGCCCCCGGGTCTGCGCAAACATGCGCTTCCCCCAGTGAGCCTTCTCGCACTATTCATGTGCAAGGTCAGGGAGGACGGGGAGCAGGTTCTGTTAGTGGCTCCGTACTGGCCCACTCGGACCTGATTCTCAGACCTCATTCTCCTCGTGACAGCACCTCCCTGGCCGATTCCTCTGAGGAAGGACACCCTGACTCAGAGACGGGGCACCCTGTGGCACCCGCCTCCCGATCTGTGGAACCTCCACGTGTGGTCCCTGGACGGGATGCGGAGGTTCTGAGTGATCTCCCGCAAGCGGTCGTAGACACCATCACTTCCGCTAGAGCTCCTTCTACTAGGAATCTCTACGCGCTGAAGTGGAACCTGTTCGTCGAATGGTGCGCCTCTCGCCGAGAGGACCCCCGATCATGTTCGGTCGGATCTGTGCTTTCCTTTCTGCAAGATGGGTTGGAGCGAAGGCTGTCTCCCTCCACCCTCAAGGTGTATGTTGCCGCCATTGCCGCACATCACCATGCAGTTGAGGGTAAGTCCCTGGGGAAACACGATCTGATCGTCAGATTCCTGAGGGGGCCAGGAGACTGAATCCTCCTCGCCCTTCCTCCGTACCCTCTTGGGATTTGACCCTGGTTCTCACAGCTCTCCGGGGTCATCCCTTCGAACCTTTGCAATCAGTCGACCTGAAACTATTGTCTCTTAAGACGGTTCTTCTGGTTGCATTGGCTTCCCTGAAGAGGGTAGGGGATCTGCATGCATTTTCGGTCGACGAAACGTGCCTAGAATTCGGGCCCGGTGCTTCTCACGTCATCCTGAGACCCCGGCCTGGATACGTGCCCAAGGTTCCTACCACTCCCTTCAGAGATCAGGTAGTGAACCTGCAAGCGCTGCCCTCGGAGGAGGCAGACCCAGCCCTAGCTTTGCTCTGTCCCGTCCGCGCTCTGCGCGTTTACGTGGACAGAACGCGAAGCTTTAGGACCTCAGATCAGCTCTTCATCTGTTACGGAGGCCAGCAGAAGGGAAAGGCTGTCTCCAAGCAGAGGATGGCCCACTGGATAGTGGATGCCATCGCCTTGGCGTACGAATCCCAGGGCGTGCCTTGCCCGCTCGGGTTGAGAGCCCACTCCACCAGAGGGGTGGCCTCTTCCTGGGCGCTGGCTCATGGCGCCTCGCTGACAGATATCTGTAGAGCTGCGGGCTGGGCGACACCTAACACGTTCGCTAGGTTTTATAGCCTACGTGTAGAGCCGGTATCCTCGCGTGTACTCGCATCCACTAGTCGGTAGACGTGTTGTACCCACTCTAAGTGTCGGCTTGCAATGCCATTCCCGCCTCTGGCCGGATACGTGCATACTTTCACTCCAGTCGCGTTCCCCGCTTGGCGAACCCTGTCGAGTTCCTCCGCCTCCCCCTTCGGCTCGGACATTGCGGAGTGTCTGATGCCAGGCCTACATCCGTCGCTGACGCTGTCTGTTGGCTGGGGCCCATATGTCGTGACCCCTCTACGTGAGCGGTCCCATATGTGTATTTTCCACGGTTTAAAACTCCCTACGGGCCGAGTCCGTGTCTTTCCCTTAGCAGAGCCAGCTCTGCTGTCACCTGTCAGATGAGTCTCCCCCTAACCAGGTGGAGCCATCCCAGGGACTCCATATGCGTACTGCCCCCGGGCCAGTCCATATGTGTATTCCCACGTAAACTCCTCCCCCGTTGGGTAGGTAGTGGTCTCCGCAGCGTCCCTTCGGGTTCGCTTTCCCAGTGTGTCTAGTTTACTTAGTGGGTAGTGGTAGACAGCAGTAGACTCTCTCGGTGTAAGCTCGCCCCCTTCACCGCCAGCCGGTGCTATGGGCGGCTGAGCTTGCGCTGGGCACTGGAAGGGGTTTCGTAACTGTGGCGCTTTAGTTGGGATCCCAATTCGTCGGTCACTACTGACGTACGTCGAACGTGACCGACTGAAAGGGAACGTCTCGGTTACGTATGTAACCCTCGTTCCCTGAAGGAGGGAACGGAGACGTACGTCCCGTCGCCACAGTTTCTGTACCCTCGCTGTAGTGCGGACACCAGTTGTCTCCTCAGCGAAAAACAGAGTGCGATTGCATCTGCTTCCTATTTATATACACCTGTCGGGGGCGGTGCGCATTATGCAAATATCGCACGCCAATTCCATTGGCTTGTTTTAGTTTACACGAAGATGATAGGGCTCTCTAAGCGATATCCCAATTCGTCGGTCACTACTGACGTACGTCTCCGTTCCCTCCTTCAGGGAACGAGGGTTACATACGTAACCGAGACGATTCCTGTTTCATTAAAAAGTCATATAAATGTGCTGAGCAATATGGTTTGTTTAAACAATCTCAGTATCTCGATTCTTCTGTTTTGGACATGACGCTGTTGTAGAGGCTGTCTCCTATACTAAAGTACCCAGTGCTGGGACTCAGTACATTCTAAACAGACATCCACCTTTTCCCCTAATCCCAAAAGGTGCAGGTGTTCTTCTGAGCTGAAAATTACAACATTATTTGCAAACCTCGGCTGAGCAGCTAGGAGAATGAAATTAGCTCATCCCTTATGAGAGAAGAGATCAGAGCAATCAACACACAAAAATTGCAGCTTCCATCTTACAGCAAAAACATTCAAATATAAAAGATTTTAACTTTGTAAATTCTTCTAAGAGGCCTGTTTAGACAGAATTGTGGATTATTGATAAATCACAATGGTCCAGTACTAAAAAATAACATTATGACTCTCTCTCTCTCTCTCTTGCTCCAAAAAATAAAATAAATAAATAAAATAAAATAAAAATAACAGTCAAAAATCCAAAAGGATGAAGAAGATACTTGTTAGAATAAGCTTCGGGCCAGCCAGCATGATGTTTTATGTTAGTGTCTGTTTAAGATACAGCGCAGGGTTTTAAAGTGCCATTCCATAACACATTAGTGTGACAATGACCATCGGCCAAAAGTCTGCTGCTGTAAATCAGACAATTGTAAAACGCCACCTCAGCACAACAACCAATAAGCCTTAATTATGCCCCTATTGTCCAATTTGTTGCCAGTTTCTCAGTGTGGCACTATAATTGGCTAAACATCAGTGCATAATATGTCTCAAATAGGCCAACATGGTGCTAATAAATTACAACTTATTAATGCGGGAGTAAATCACATCAAGGACACAGAGCACCAATGGATATTTTGATCAGAACTGTATGAGCAAAATACACAAGAAATGCCAGAGCCCATGATTTACTATCTAGTACATATGGCCAGTAATTTAATTTACACTGTAATTATATTCATTTGTAATCATTTATGATTAGGAAAGCAATATAAAATGGCATATAAGTATTTTAAGAATTCAGAAACAAACTACTGCAGTGTTTAATACCAGTAGGTTTTTAATGAGATATTTTACATTAATTTAGACACACACACACACAGTAAAATAGGTGAGCTAATAAGAACAGAAAGTCCATGTGTCCATGTGATAATGTATTTAAAACCTGCTTTGGTTCATTATTATTAATTTATGAAAAAGCCCAATTGTCATTTTGATGTTTTTCTTAACAGGCAGTATTTTGGAATTCAGTTTTCTGCATGTGTACTGTAAGTGTGTTTTTTGGGAACTGAACCCATGACCTTGAAATTTTTTATCTCTATCAATTATATAATAAAGCTTTATTTTCCTTAGTTAGGCTGTCCATAATATTACAGCATAAAAACACCATTCTGTTGTTTTCTAGGGATTAACCTACATGTATACATTTTGTTTTGTTATTGTGGCATACAAATTTCTTTTTTTTCTTTTTTTTCTGTAGTTCTGTAAAATTTTGCTCAAAAATTCTAAAAGATCTTTAGTGATGCATGTTTGGACAGTAAAAGGGACTAAATTTTACAATTTACAATTTAATTTATTTGTTCACATTTATCAGACTTTAAGTATATCAATTTAGTGTACCAAAAATTCAATTGCATGGTATTTTTATTAAGTACATAGATATATAAATCTATTTTTTGCATAAGCATAAAATAAATGTATTTCACATACAATTTGGTATATTAATTTTTGGTCCCACTTTATATTAAGTGGCCTTTATATTACATAAAATAAGTACAATGCACTTATTGTGTTCATATTGAATTGCAAAACACTTTTGCTGCTATTGAGGTGGGATACAGGTAAGGTTAGGGACAGTTTTGGTGGTATGGGTAGGTTTAAGGTGTAATGGATGGGTCAACAGTGTAATTATAAATGTAATTACAGAAATGAATTACAGATGTAATTTAATGCAGGTGTTTTTAAAATATAAGTACAATGTAAAAACATGTATGAACACAATAAGTGCATTGTATCAAATGATTAATTTAAATGTAAGTATAGTAGTTAAGGCCACTTAATATAAAGTGGGACCTAATTTTTTACTATAGGGTTGAGTTTTGCTATATATTATCACTTTGAGTGTACTGTATGATAAATCTGGATGTGTTAGGTGCAAGTTATTAAATCATGGAGTTATGCATTTAACTTAATTAACTGAAATAATTTATGGGTGTGTATTATAAAGCTTTAAAACCCCATTTCTTTTTATGTAGGCCTATTTCAAAATGCATTACACAAACATTCCCCCTCTAGGAAGAAACAGTTTTTGTTATTGTCTTTTTTTCTGCTGGCGGCTGCTGTCTTTCATCTGAAGCTGGTCACAGGCGGTGTGTGAGGGTTGGTGTGCCAGCTGGTCATGTGATTGTCAGGTACGGGGGATTGCTTGAACCCTTTGCCCTGGGCACCCGCTGATCAGATGCTGAATGGCCTCGCCAAGATGATTGGAAAATGCTGTGCTTCTCTACGTTCACATTCAGAATCGTCAGAGGCCGCTAAGAAATCCATCTCCCAGCACAAATATCAGGGGCCTTTTCATTTTCAGCCAAACAGGCTTCTCTACTCTGACACAAGCTGCCAAAGCTGGAAAAGAGTGGAGCAGAGAATCTCTATACCAACCAGGAAAATGGACTTTCCTGAGCACAATTGCCCCTGTTCCTGTCACATTATTCTCCTCTATTTGATTACAGAATTGCCCATGAATTTCTCATGGGACAGAGGAATTAAACATTTATCAAGTTAGTCCAGTGCCCAATCTCAAAATGTGTCTTTAGGCAAACTTTGTTTTCAGAGAAGAAAGAAAAAGACATTTGGAATCATTTGATCTTGGGCTGCAGAGTGGATTTTCAGGTGCATAATATTTATGCAGTGTCTGGGTGGAAGGAGTAAACAGATGCACATGCTGACTCCACACCTAACAACATATGGGTAAGTCACAGGGTGACATTAATAATTCTGCCATGCTGCAACAGCCGACATTTCCTACCTGCTCCAGTTGTCCAAACCTTCTGCTTATGAATGTAAAGCATGGATACAAGGAAACAGACAGAGCGTGAGGGAGAATCGAGGAGAGAGAAGGAGAACGAGTGTATGTGCTAATAAAAAATAATTATAATAATTTTATAATAATACAAAAGTATTATTCTTATTAAATAGGATAATAATAATAAAAATAATAATAAAGAAAACTTAAAACTTTAAAATACTGTAAAAGCTTAAAGAAATTCTGTCATCATTTACATGCACATGTTCTTCAAAACCTGCATGATCTTTTTTCTGTAAAATATAAATGGAGATATATTGCAGAAGCTTTTTATTTTATTTATTTATTTATTTTTTTAAACACATGCTCGTGCGTGCACGAGCACATGCACAAACAGATCACTGGCTCTCAAATGCTAAAAAAAAGGACAAAAGGTCTATAAAATAGTCCATATGGTTTCTTCACAACTCTTCTAAAGCCATATGATAGCATTGTGTGAGAAACAACACAAAAACAACAAAAACTAAAATTGATGAAAATACTGGCCTTCCACCATAGCTTTCAAACAAAAAGTGATGTCTGAATATAGGCAAACGTGAATGACATTTCAGAGCTAGGACAAAGAGAAACCTTTCAGCAAATTACAACATAATTTTCTGTCTGTTTCAGTCATATAGCTTTAGAAGACTTGATATAATGCACATGGATATTGTCATATCGGACCAATTTGCAGTTTTTTACAATTGCTCAATACGTGGGTCACTTTTTCAAAACTCTTCACACAGTGAGCACAACAGAAATCTATATGGGCTAAACTGTGGATCATTTATCATTGCTTTGGCACAAAATGCATTCAATGAATACATCTTTCAAATAACATTACATTTTTTTTTTTTTTTTTACAATCGCTAGGACACATTTTTCAATACTTAGGTCACTTTTTCAAAACACAGTTCTCCGAACCAACTTTCCTCTTGGTACAGCAGTTAATTTCACATTCAAAATGCACTAAAACTATCAAAACACTTAATTTATGTCTCAAATCAGCTCATTCTTTCAGAACTCTATAGCAAAGGTTTTCACCAGCAAACACACTTTGTCAATCATAAATTACTGACATATAAAAAAAAAAAAAAAAAAAAAAGAAAAAAACCCCACTAAAATCAGGTAGCATATTACAATGTTTTCTTTTGTAAAATTTCTTAACAAAACAAGAATAACACTCTCTATTGTTTAGAATTCACTGCAGTTTACTACTGTAGAAATGCAGCAGTTCTTATTCAGTTTTGTATTATTATATTGTTTTGAACTTAAGTTTACCAGTTTTGAAAACGGTATGTAAGCATGTGCACATTTGGCCTGTAAGTCCACAGAGTTTTGGCGAAGTGAGAAAAGAATTAATGTAATTTGAAAGGTGTAGTCATTGAATGCATTTTGTGTCAAAGTAATGATAAATGATCCACAGTTCCAACAAAACAATAACATAATACAAAACTGAATAAGAAAGAAATATGCTGCATTTCTACAGTAATATTGTAATGAAACGTATTCTGAATCTAAAAAATCGAATACCATCAAAGCAATTAGATGAAACTGAACACTTACACAAACATTAGTCTTTCAATTTCATTATAATCCATTCAAAAGGGGAAACGTAGGTGTAATTGTGTACTGTAAAGTAAACATGGTTAACATAAACTGCAGTGAATTATAAACAATAGAGAGTTTTATTCTTGTTAGAAATTTTACAAAAGAAAACGTATAATGCTACCTGATGTTAGTGATGTTTTTTAAGTCAGTGTTTTATGATGAAAAACTTTGCTGGTGTTCTGGAAGAATGAGTTGTTTTGAGACATGAATGAAGTGTTTTTGTAGATTTAGTGTATTTTGAATGTGAAATTAACTGCTTTGCCAAGATGAAAGCTGGTTAGGAGAATTGTGTGAAGAGTTTTGAAAAAGTGAACAAAGTATTGAGAAATGTGTCCTAGTGATGGTAAAAAACTAATAATTTGACAGGCACATGTTATTATATAGTTGGACTTTTTGTAAAATATCTCATTTTGTGTTCCACAGAAAAGCAGTACTAGGGAAGTAAATGAAGACAGAATTTTTATTTTTGGGTTAACTATTCCTTTAAAAACACCTCAGTTATCATGTATTTGAAGTTTAAAAATAAAACAAAAATGCATACAAAATTGCAATTGGAAACAGAGTCTGTGGCACAAGAAATGTCACTCAACTTGTCAGCTTCACTAATATAATCTGTGTAATTGGCAAGAACAGGGACAGCCCTTGTCCTCTCCAAAATAATTTACCTTCAGCAAAATGGTGGGGGAAAAAAAACATCTTTGGTCATGGCAGCTTTATGTGTTAAGAGTCATGATGTTCACAAAATCCTATTCTAGTTGCAATATTGCATTTTGCAAAAAAACTGTAAGTGTACAAAAGCATTGATGCGTCTCACTGGATAATGTGGTGTGAAGTTAATATTCACTTAATGCAGTAGAATGGGTTGAATGCTCAGAGAAGCTTGTAGGCCCTATACTGCTTTATGGTGTGTGCCTGCTCCATTATGTTCACCCTTATTACAAAAACATTAAATAGTTATGGGGAACTTATTTAAACTTTACAAACTAATCCTCATGGAGGGAATGAATTCTAGCAGTTGATGGAGCATACCTCTCTCACTAAGTGCCCTTTCTTGGAGTGCATTCAACTGGATCTTGATTAACAGTTGTAATCAATCCAGTCTTTCACCATCTTTTTTTTTTTTTTTTTTCTTCTTCTTCTTCATCTGCATGGTACTGATAGTGTGCATCAGTTGTGAATTTGCACCAAACATTTAAGACAAAAGCAAAAGGAATCAAGAATAATTTTATAATAGGCCACTCTTGTTCTGTATGAACTTGCTGGAACTTTATTTTCTGCAATATATTTTTTGTATTTCTCTGCACACTACTCTTGTTTGCATCGAATATCTTTTGATCCTTTCCTCACAAAATCAGGGACATAAGAATTAATCTTATACAAACAATCTGACATCATTGTCATCTCACATGCGAAGGCACAAGCTAGGACTTTGCATAAACAAATATTTGAAAACCATGGCTTTGTTTGGTTTTCACTCACGGATTTATATACAGTAGCAAGCAAGCTGCCTAATAAATATCTAAAAAAATTGAATAATGTTTTAGCCATAGTGCAAGGGTATATTCCTAGTTCAGTAGTTCACTATTAGGTTGAGACCCCAAAAAATAGTTGCTGATCTTTATAGGAGCATGGACAGCAGGGAAAAGGGTGAAAATTCATCGGCTAGTAAGTTTAAAGACAACAAAATGCTTCCCTTATCTTGTGTTGCTGATTTCTGTGTGCATCTAATCAAACTTTGTGTGATCTGAGCACATATTCATCCTTCACTTGGAAACATGACTAGTAATATAGTAATATTAATATTATTAATTGTACAAATTTTGGATGGATTCCTCCAAACCATCAGCATGCAAAAACTACCTGATTCTGCATAAATGGCATATGTTGGCATCAAAACAGTAATATTCAAAGGCTCCCAAAAACCCTAACAATTATGTACCCACACTAACTGTGGAACTTAATTATCAAATATATATATTTAATTATATATATTATATATATTTATATTTAATTATCAAATATATATATATATATATATATATATATATATATATATATATATATATATATATATATATATATATATATATATATATATATATATATATAAAGTTTTGGAAGTTTCATTCAAAAGTCATTTTGGACAAAAAAAAAAAAAAAAAAAAAAGAAAAAGAAAAGAAAAAAAGAGGGGACTCGTGCCCTCTCGGTTTGAATGGGCATGACACCTCTGCTTGATCATATCTAATGGAATACCAGAAATACCTAGCTTAGATATTTTAGCATTATCAGTTTTGTGTTAGAACCTGCATTCATTGTATAATCTGTCATAGAGACTAGAATAAAGGTTATGCTTATTTTTGGAAGTTTTTAACCTCTCAGAGTGTCCATTAGTCTCACACGTTGCCGCAATCTGACAGAATAGAGGGGACAGGCTGAAAATTGGAACTTGAGAGAAAAAAAAAAAAGCAGAGAAAAAAGGAACTACTGACAGCTTCATCATGAGTAGCCTGTAGATCTCTGTCATCTCTGTAAATTAACCACCCCCAGCAAGTATGCTATGTCATAGATCACAGGAAATTGGTGGATGTATTATTTCAGCAATATGGTTTGGTAGAATCTGTAGATATTTTGAGTGTTTTGGCTTCTCTTGCAGTTGAAAGATATCTGGGCGATTATTTTTCCCAAGCGAGTGGTAACAGTGTAGTTCCTTTCTACCTGTCTAGATGAGTGAGTTCTTTATATGCGTTTTTTATCTACTCAATTAACACAATATCATTTCACTATCATATCGGCCTCTTGAAAATAATGATATCATTATCATTAGTTTAACAATCACTTTTAATCAAGAGAACATTTGCAGATGGCTATGCATAATGGCCATGATTTTACCATCGATGAGAGTGTCATGTATCATTTCAATCTATCTTCATGCATCTGCAAATCATTCTTCTGGTACCTCTCATCGCTACACCAAATTAACATTTTCACTTAAGTTTGTTTATGATTTATCAGTTTTATAGCATTGCCTAAGATTGTCTTTCCATTCCTGTCTCACGCCAGCAAATTTGGACAAATGTGAGTAAATTTGCAGCAGAGACCCGTTGGCTGCCTGGTAGAGTGCCTTGCATACCAAGTGTGTCCGGAAAGAGGGAGCTGCGTCTCCCTTCTCTCCAGGCCACCGCTCTTAAGAGTTTGCTCACATTTGCCTCAGTGTCATGCAAAGATAAAGGGGGAAAATCATGTCAATAATTGCAGCAAGAGGGAACAAAGGGGAGAGTTTATATTTATAGTTTGAGTTTTTTTTTTTTTTTGTTAAAGAGCAGAATAGACTTCAAGTACTCCCTCATAGTGCAGGCAGAGCGTGAGGAGACACAACTCATTCACCAGTGTCCTTGGCAATCATTTCATGGTACGTATTAAGTGGCTCTGGTGATGAGAATGCACCATATTAAAAGGAAGGAACTGATACATTTTTCTGCAGTTGTCTAATCTGTTCAAAATGACAACTGATAATGTACAAAAGCGAAATATTATGGTAGAAATGGCTGTAGAATAAAATGTCTCTTTTTCTTTTATGGCAATGTTATCCTAATTGCTACAATGGATACTTTTACATGGTGCACTTACAAAGTATTTAAAGAGGTCATGAACTGAGAAATCAAATTTGACATATAGAGTACCTCAGAGATGATGTGTTTTTGTAGGCCAACCCGGAAGTTAGCGGCGAACGGGTTCCCTCGATCAAAAGCCTATGCATTTTTCCCATAGACATTTTGTCTATCAAAATAATCTTTTATTATTTAACTTTATTTAAATAAAGTTTTAAAGGTGCCCTAGAACCAGTTTTAAAAAGATGTAATATAAGTCTAAGATGTCCCCTGAATGTGTCTGTGAAGTTTCAGCTCAAAATACCCCATAGAGTTTTTTTAATAATTTTTTTTAACTGCCTATTTTGGGGCATCATTAACTATGCACCGATTCAGGCTGTGGCCCCTTTAAATCGCGCGCTTGAACATGGGCTGGCATATGCAAATATTGGGGTCATACATATTAATGATCCCGACTGTTACGTAAAAGTCGGTGTTATGTTGAGTTTTTCTGAGGTCTTGGAAACAAATGAGATTTACACAAGAAGGTGGAAACAATGGTGTTTCAGACTGTATGTCTTTTCCATGCACTGAACCCTTGTTATTCAACTATGCTAAGGTAAATTCAATTTTTGATTCTAGGGCACCTTTAATATAATCTTTACACAACATTTATACATTTTGAAGCCTAAATAAAGTCATCAGATATAAAAAGCTAACAAGGCTATAAACAGACTACAGCACACCATGGTCGCGGATCAACGTCACCACCACCAAGCTTCCTCAAAATTTATTTAAAAAACAACTTTATTTAAAAACAAGCTCAATGATCATGATCTGCGCTGTGTATGAATACTTATCCACTTTTTTATGTGAAATGCTGTCCAAATGTCCTGTTTGTCATGATGACATCTAAAGTCCCCACCAAAGCCGTTTTTAAGACACAATAAAGGTTTTAACTTTAAAGGGTTATAACTGGTGTTTTATGTCATAGATCAAAACGTGAAAATATTTAAAGGCTTTGTTAACCACAGACCTTATTTCAGGCGATTTAGCAAAAACCCATTAAAAAAACCCATTGACTTTGGGGCGATGGAACCGGAAGTCCTAAAATGCTAACTCGGTTCCATGTTTTGCATACAAAAACACGTAATCTCTGAGGTACTCTATAAGAGGTCATCGTTAAAGACAAAAGACTGCCTCTGCAGAAGAAAATTACCGCCTACTTCATCATTGCAACTTTGGCCCCGCCCACCAGTATGTTAGTGAGATGACGGTGAGAGAAGAGCACAGGATCACATACTGGGCTAAAAATAATGTCTCAGTTGAGCATTATTTATTTGTATTCTGTACATTTCACTGTGGATTCTTTGGTAAATCAGTCACAATTTCGATGCAGGCTTTGCAAACAGACTTTTACGATATGGACTCAACAATAATGTGACAACATGTAAGTAACCGTGATAAATCTAATGCCTGATCTGTGAGCAGTGGTTTCTGATATGTAATGATTTATGTATAGTCAGATGTTCTTTGTCTATGTGTCAGTAAATCAAACCAGTGACTAAACAGTTAACTTCATACTGTTTCTCTTATTAGGATGAAAATAATCTGTTATGTAACCTGTGGTTACAATATATGGTAACACTTTACATTAAGGTTCCCTTTGTAAAGGGTTTATAAAGGTGTTTGTTAATGAGTAATAAGTCATTTACAAATGCATTATAAATCATTAATAATGCAGTTATAACTGTATGAATAAAAAGGGTGACTTTAATGCAATACCTGCCAAATAGTGAGCCGTTTTTAACTCACGTGTTATAAATGCTTAATAAATGTATT
Source organism: Chanodichthys erythropterus (assembly GCF_024489055.1). NCBI lineage: Eukaryota > Metazoa > Chordata > Actinopteri > Cypriniformes > Xenocyprididae > Chanodichthys > Chanodichthys erythropterus. Next base: position 24,431,204 of record NC_090231.1, on the reverse strand, counting down.
TATTAACACTTATTTAACTCAAAACCAGATTCCTGGTTTATTTCGTGATGCAGCAAAAAATTGACTATCATAATTAGACTGAAGGGTGTTGTATTTGTGGTTTTCTTCTTAATATCTCATGACTGACACTTTTTTTACTATGTTGCTCACCAGAAGTTTCTGTCTTACCCATAAATGGTTCACAGGTTTCCACTTTACATTAAGGTTCACTTTCACAGGTTATTAAAGTTTATAACTCATGAATAAATGGTTCACAGGTTTTCACTTTACATTAAGGTTCACTTTCATAGGTTATTAATGTTTATAACTCATGAATAAATGGTTTACAAGTGTCCACCCTACATTAATGGAATTTTTTTTTTCATTATTAATATTTCATCAAGTTATGGTTATTATTATGTTTTATTTTCAAAATAAAGTTGGAATTTCATCTTAAAAAAAAAAAAAAAAAAAAACAGAAATCAGTTTTTATACACTGCTGTGGATAGGCATCATTAACTTTTTGGAGAGTATCATGGGCAAGACAGAAACTTCTGGTAAGCAACATAGTAAGAAAAGTGGCAGTCACAACATATTAATAAGATATTAATAAAAAAACCACAAATACAACACTCTTCAGTCTAATAGTCTGATTGTCATTTTGTGCTGCATCATGAAATAAACCAGGAATCTGGTTTTGGGTTAAATAAGTGTTAATAAATACATTTATTAAGCATCTATAACATGTTTGTTAAAAACGGCTCACTATTTGGCAGGTATTGCCTTGCCTTGCCTTGCCTTGCCTAAAGTCGCCTTTTTATTCATGCAGTTATAACTGCATTATTAATGATTTATAATACATTTGTAAATGACTTATTACTCATTAACAAACACCTTTATAAACCCTTTACAAAGGGAACCTTAATGTAAAGTGTTACCCATTATATATAGAAAGCAATCATAGAACGCTTCCTTTACAATTGCTGGAGAAGCTGTCAATCAAACAGCACAAGTTTATCAGTGACTAAGTTCTGGACTCTCGCCAAAACTCACGTTATAATAAACTAATCTCTTATTTACATTATGTTTGCACTGTTAGTTATGATGGAAACATTCGTTAGTGTTCAGAAATAGAGTTAAAATGACAAGTTCACTGCATTCATGCACTCAACATGTATGTGATCGGCTACAATGCTCATCACTGCAACCTTTCATGCCACAATCTTAATATAATGTCATAGATCTAAATGTAATGCAACACTTTTCACGATTAGTTAACCTTGAGAGCTGTAAAAGTAAATTTGTGTTAAACGTTTTCGAGAGAGTTCTACTTTTCCACATGTAATACTTTGCTATTTCACATGCAAAGATGTTAGCCAATCACAGCAGTGGACATTTACACTGAAGTCTCACAGCAGACACGCCCCTTCAAACAGAGTATTCAAATCAGAGGGCTAAAATCAGGATAGGAAAAAATGCAAATTATGATAACTTTGTGTAATATAAAAATCATACTAACATTATAAAGGCACCCCAGGAAACATTATAAAACAATAAAACAATGCAGTTCATGACCCATTTAAAAAAGCACTGTGAGAAATTTGGAGTACTCAAATTTTACTCTATACAAGCATGTGTAGGCTTTAATCACACTCACTTCCTCTGGTGCGAATCAATGACAAGTTATGCTTATGCAAGTTTTTAAAACAGCAGAAGCCACACTTTGGGGCAGGAGCACCCCCTGATATATAAATTTGTATATACATGTATACTATCAGCATCAATAAACGCAAAATTTAAAAATTATTATTATTTTTTTTTAAATATGGTCACACTTTAGATTAGGGTCCAATTCTGACTATTGACTATTAACCACCACTTTTGCCTCAATAAACCCCTAATTTCTGCTGCTTATTAATAGTTAGTAAGGCAGTTGTTTAGTTTAGGTTTTGGGTAGGTATGGGTAGGATTAAGGGATGTAGAATATGGTCATACCGAACAATGCATTAATATGTAATTCATTGTAATGTAATATACTAAATAATATACTAAATACTAATAAATATCTTAGTAATATGCTTGCTAATAAGCAACTAGATAATAGTGAGAATTGGACCCAAAACTAAAATAAACAAAATATCAAAGTAACCAAAATAATTATTGCATATTCAATAAGAGACACTAAAAACCAACAGTTTACTAAAATATTAATATACACAAATATTACTGTCACAGACACGCCAGGCTCTACCATCACCCAACCATAGCGCACTTCGTCACCAAAGTTCTAATCACGCGCAGTTGCATCCCATCAGCACAGTCATCAGCATCAGCACAAAAGGCACACGCACTCACACAGTCACTGTCCAGTCTCGTTGGCATTAGTCTTACTTAATCGCTCACCTCAAGGACTCCTTCCAAGATACTTACCTGTCTCCAGCGTGTTCCCAAGTCTCCTTCATTGTTCCTCGTCTCGTGTGAGTTCCTCTGTGTCTTCCCTGCTCCAGCCTGTCACCAGCCTGCGATATCTGCAAGAGAAAAGACAAGGAAAACTTATTAATCAGAGAATAGCATTAAGTCAGTTAAACTCCTGGGATATTGATCTGGTCAGTTAAGTAGGGGTTGTTAATCAGTTTCAGCTGCTTTGGTATTAATAAAAAATAACAACAGGTGCACTAGATGGGCAAAAATGAGACAACCCCCAAAACAGGAATGGTTTTACAGGTGGGGGCCACTGACATTTTTTCCCTACCCATCTTTTCTGACTGTTTTTCACTAGTTTTGCATTTGGCTAAGTTCAGTGTCAATACTGGTAGCATGAGGCGATACGTGGACCCTACAGAGGTTGCACAGGCAGTCCAACTCCTCCAGGATGGCACGTTCCGTTGCCAGAAGGTTTGCTGTGTCTCCCAGCACAGTCTCAAGAGCATGGAGGAGATTCCAGGAGACAGGCAGTTACAGGGCCGCAGAAGGTCCTTAACCCATCAGCAGGACTGGTATCTGCTCCTTTGAGCAAGGAGGAACAGGATGAACACTGCCAGAGCACTACAAAATGACCTCCAGCAGGCCACTGGTGTGAATGTCTCTGACCAAACAATCAAAAACAGACTTCATGAGGGTGGCCTGCACCATGGAGCTCAATTGACATTTGCCATTGAAAACCAGAATTGACAGATCCGCCACTGGTGCCCTGTGCTTTTCACAGATGAGAGCAGGTTCACCCTGAGCACATGTGACAGACGTGAAAGGGTCTGTAGAAGCCGTGGAGAACGTTACCTGCCTGTTACATTGTTCAGCATGACGTTTTTGGTAGTGGGTCAGTGATGGTCTGGGAAGGCATATCCATGGAGGGACGCACAGAGCTCTGCAGGCTAGACAATGGCACCCTGATTGCCATTAGGTATCGGGATGAAATCCTTGGACCCATTTTCAGACCCTACACTGGTACAGTGGGTCCTGGGTTCCTCCTGATGCAAGACAATGCCCGGCCTTATTTGGCAAGAATATGCAGGCAGTTCCTGGAGGATGAAGGAATTGATACATTAAATGGCCCCCATGCTCGCCTGACATAAATCCAATAGAATACCCTCTGGGACATTATGTTTCGGTCCATCCAACACCGCCAGGTTGTACCACAGACTGTCCAGGAGCTCAGTGATGCCCTGGTCCAGATCTGGAAGGAAATACCCCAGAACACCATCCGTCATCTCATTAGGAGCATGTCCCGGCGTTGTCAGGCATGCATACAAGCACGTGGGGGCCATACAAACTACTGAGTACCATTTTTAAGTTGCAAAATGGACTAGCATGCTGCATCATTTTTTATTTATTTATTTATTTATTTATTTTTTCACTTTGATTTCTGGGGTGTCTTTGAATTCAATTCTCTGTAGGTTGATAATTTTCATTTCCATCAAACGATGTGGCATCCTTTCGTTCCTAACTCATTACCCAGTCCATATCAGTATAGATAGCATGATATTGTTCCCCATTGAGATCTGATGTGTTTTCAGTGTTCCTTTAATTTTTTTGAGCAGTGTAAAGAGAATGATACACAAAAGTAAAATTTTTAATCATTTTCTACAGATTTTTTTTTTTTTTTTTTTGCACAATAATATTGTGCAGATTTATCAAGAACAGTATCATTAAGGAAAATCCATCAGGAATTGCTTGAGATAAGCACACAATAATTGCATTCTCTTTGAAAATGAAAAAAGAAAATCTGTCTTATTCCTTTGTTATTTTTTTGCTGTAATCAGATGTCCATTAGTCAGTTGATGGCAATCTGTGGCGGTTTAATTAAAGAAGTACTTGTTTGATGAAGGGGCTTAACAGTGTGTTCTGTGGAGTGCTGTATCATTTTGATACACCAAGATTTAAGTACTTGTTACATCTGTCATGTGCTAATTATATATTGTGCACCACTTCAATAAAATGAAAGTTATTGTCTGACATTTTTTATGTTACTTATTGCTGTTCTCATTATCAAAGATATGGAGACCATCTCTCTCTAAAACATTTTGATAATTTGTTACTGTATATTGTAGGTGATCGGAAGATGCATGCAAAGGACACACTTGATGCTTCTTTCAAAGCACCCTGATTGAGACTTGCTAGGATGCAGCTTTCCGATTAAGGCTATACATCAACATTGATTTGGATACATTTTGTCCTTTCATCCACACTGAGATTCGAAGACTCTGTCACAAGTGGATAAATTTGAAAACACACGATATTGCATTGTTGTGTGGGAGATAATTGAAAGCAATGACACATGTTTAGTCATGTAACGCAAATTGTATATCTATCTTTGTTCTGGCATTATTGTGCCTGCTATTCACTTTCATGGTGTTGCTAAAGATAAATGTTACTTATATAATCTTTAATGTGGACATAGCCTAAAAAGCACCTCTGGCAGATATTCCAGAAAGCAAGGTTAACTTTAGACCTTATGAGTATAAGTATATGAGAAGAAAATGTGTTTTTTTTTTTAGGTTTGTGATGTAAAATAAAATAAACATTGTTTTGTGTTATAATAATCGGGGCGCCTGCAGGATTTTATCTCAGGGTACGCACAGAATCCACCCTGTTTTTAAACATTATTAACTATCTGTAAGGTCATTTTTCATATGTGGAAAAAAACGAAACTAAACTAGCCAATCAGATTAGACCACCTATAGACGCACTTACACACGTTTGACTTTACAATACACAAATGCACACCTTTATGTATTCTCATTCTCTCTTTCTCTCTTAATATGTCGAGTGGACACAGATAGATTTTAATAATCCATTTAAAAATTATGTAAAAAATAAAAATGGCATTAATTAGCGCCCTCTCAAGGTAGGCACAGTGCGTACGGCCGTACAGCTGCAGACACCACTGATAATAATGTTTTACAACTTTATAAATTACATTATGTATAATCTGTGCATTCACACACACTGGAACATCATTAAAAGGGTAACATGTGCCTAATAATAGTAAAGTAATCCTGGTCAGAGATATGTTCAGAGAATAAGTTGCTACGGCTACTTACATACCCTGAAGGTTAGCTAAGGTTTTGGAACTAAAGGTTGAGGTTATCTCTATAATTATCCGTAAACTTACCTGGGTATGCCACATATCCTGTTTTCTGGAAACCCCCCTCAGGTGTTTCCAGCAGTGTCTTGCGATTGCTTCATGTTTACGAGTCTTGTTTATGTTCATTAGTCTTGTCTTTGTGATTGGTTCATGTTGATTTTGCCTTGTTAATTAGCTTGTCTTGTTCATTATTCTTGTCTTGTGATTGGTTCATGTTGAATTAGTTTTGGTTCTCTTGTGTATTTAAACCCTCTTGTTTGCCTTGTCTGTTGTCAGATAATAAATATTAGGTTATTTGTACTTTGGAAAGTTTTGGTGGCCGTGTAGTGTATTCCTGTGTATACATGTATAAATTGTATTATTTAAAATTTAATTTCGTCTTAGATTATTTTGCATTTACACTGGAAAATGGCTCAGCCCAGTCTCTTTATTTCTCCTTTTCAAAGCAAAACATTGGCATAATGGCTTTCTTTTGTTTTGTAGTACAATACAGTTTCATTTTGTGTTTATGAAGATGTAAGAACATGACAATCATAAGTGTAGACTGGCTAATAGTATATGGTCTGACATAAGTCTGCTATAGGCTTTAACCAAAATTTAATTTGAGTCATATCACACAATATGACAAGCAGTACTCATAAAGAAGAGCAAAATTTGCAGCATTCAGCTGGCTTAGAATTTATTCAGTTCACAAGAGCATATACGATAAAGGTACCATTTGAGTTGAGCTTGTCATAGGTAAATACCATGGTGCACTTTTCTATACATACTGCATTCATTGTCCTCAGGTCACACAATTCATAGGTTAATATGTAAATAAATAATAATTATTTCAGAATGTCTTATTGAAGCACAAGCTTACTTAGGGAGACAATTATTCTTTACTCTTGTACCTGACACATGAGCGATCACCTAATCTGTTTGCAGCTCTTGAGTATAAACTGCTGAGCAACACATGGAGAGCCTTTTTTCCCTTTCACCCTAACTTTATCACCATCAGACATCAGGCATTAATCAGCCCAATTATGAACCCAAAACCCTGGGGCTTGTCTCTAGGCTTAGCAACCAAATAAGATGCAAAGCTGAGATCCTCAAAGAATTTCTAACTCAGGAATAATACATTCCCTTGGCTCCACTGTGAATGTTTGTCCCCAAGCACAAGGTGCAGATAATTTAAACACATAAGCAGGTTCTTGGCGTACCTTAATCAATGCCGACGGGGCATTTTAGCAAAGAGAGAGGGAGGCAATAAAGAGATAACACTGGTGGAACTTGGGGACTTGGTGCTGGAGAAACATGCAGTGTTGCAGGCCTGGGGGAAACTCCTGACAAGAAGTGCTCCTGGTGGTTTCTGCACATGTATGTATCCTCACATACACCTGCACAAGCATACACATTACATGTAAAGTCTACTATTTCATTTAAGACCTGCTGACTAACACTGTTGGGTATTTTTACATCTTACAAACTTTTCTTATTTTGTTTATTTTTTTTAATATTACTGTATTCATTCTCACAGACTGTCAGTAAACCTGATATATGACCATTTTACAATGCACAGCATCCTGCCCATTTTAAAGAAAGGTAATCTATTAATCGCTGTCACTGGCTGAGATGACTATTATTTTCTTAAAAAATAAATAAATAAAAAAAATCAACACACAGAACTTAAGTGAACTGTGTGATTGTGAAAAATAATGACCAATTAACACAAGAAGCCTTAAAAGCAGCCTTTTTTTTTTTTTTTTTTTCACACAGTATTCGGTCTGTGGATAATGTTCATAATAAAACTTCCTTAAATCAGATGTCAGCACTGAAATCCCACATCAAACTGATATATGAAAACCATTTTCCCAAAACAAACATACCTCAAAACATTATTAGCGCCATTCCCACAACGTATTAAGTTGAGAAATGCTGAAGGCAGAATGGTGAGAGCCTTTCTCAATGATGAAGTGCCTTCCCCATCAGGTCTCACTCATACAGAGTGAAAATAGAGGAAATTTATCAGAGAGGTCACTCTCACACATTCTCGTCTCTCTCTCTAAGTGAAGGAGAGATAAGTGCCACTGATGTGCCATGACTTCCAAATTTACAAGTAGCTCAATATAGAATTTACACAGAAAAGTTAATACAGGATAATGGGGTAATATAATGACAGTTTGGTTAGGCACATACTGAATGCATTAAGTGACTGGTATGCCCCATAAAGATGTTTATGAAATGGCCTCTTTTATATTTGTTAGTTTTCTTTTTCCTTGAGCATTTGACAGATGCTTTTATATAAAGTGACCTGCATTGGTATGCAGCCCCTGGGAATCAAACCCATGGCTATGGATCCATCATGCTCTAATGCAGGGGTCGGGAACCTTTTTTGATCAAAGAGTTTTTTTTTTTTTTTTTCTGCCTATAAAAGCCTGATTCATTCGGTCATTTGTTGCAAAGTCTTGTATGTGACAGCACTACATTTCTGAGCACTCATTCGGTTTCCTGTTCCTTGGTTTTGACCCTGTTTGCCTGTCTTTTGTGGATTTCCCTGTTTGCCTGTGTTTCTGTGCTCTGTTGTAGTTTGGATTGTTTACCATGTATTTATGAGCTTTTGCCTGTTTTTCGGATTACGTTTTTGGATTACCCTTCAATAATCTACTGCATTTGGATTCTCAACCTTTTCATATCAGAGCAGTTATATGACAGCCACATGATTTTTGTCAAAGAGCTAGGTGTGGCTTGCGAGCCATAGGTTCCCGACCACTGTTCTAATGATTGAGCTACAGGAATAATTCTTCTTCTTCTTATAATAATAATTATAATCGTCTGTCTGCCTGTTTGTTTTCGTTTTCATGATCTTTTAGGTTGTATTTCCTTGGTTACTATGTTTACCTACATAATTTTCGCCTCTGCTCGTCATCATCTGACTATAAACGTGACAGAATACGAGACCCAAAGTAAAGATGGAGATTGCCTCAAGAAATATTTCCCTGATGGGGCTGTGATTTTGATATTTCAAAATGGCAGCGACCTGGAGGAATACATGAAGGAGTTTCGCCAGCATTTGCCATCTCACCACCTGCAGTGACCTGACGCTCATGGAGGGATTCTATAGCAGACTGGACGATGAGATTCATCTGGTTCATGCCACGGGAGAATTATTGGTGCATTCTGAGGGATTACATCAACTTCACCCTGTGGATTGACAAATTCCCTTTTACGGTGGGTGATGTGGAAGAGGATTCCACAGTCAGTGTTCACCCCACGTAACATCAGTCACCACCCCAGACCCAGAGCACACACTCTCTGCAGATAAGGTACCAGAGCTCACCCACAGACTGAGAGACCCAGCTTATGCCCGCCATGGACACCAAGGCTGAGCCAATACCCACCACGGAGCAGGAGCCAGAGCCAGAGCCAGCAGCCTCGTCCGTTCCAGAAGAGAAGCGAAGTGAAGCCTGAGGTCCCGTCTGACCAGGTGTGTGAGCTTGCCATCACAACTCTGCTAGTGGGAATTTTAGTGCAGCTGTAAGAGGAGGAATGGCTGATCGACTGGAAGACAGTGAATGATAGTGCTTCCCACCCAGTCAAGCACAGTGTTGTCTTCATCATCACTGGTTCTGTCCAGCACAATGTTGTCTTTGTCGCCACCAACCCTGTCCTTCACCAAGTCTGTCTCCGCACCCAATCTTCCTCTTGTCAGCTCCACCTTTGCTGGATCCCTGCAGCCCTTCATCTCCACTACCAGCCCAGCCATGCATCCCTGATCTGCCCTGGGGCTGCCGGTCCCGGTCCCCAGCTCCACGTTAAGAGTCCCTGCCTCCACCTTGTCCCTCGGAGCACTCAGTTCCACCTCAGCTCATTGACCAGTCAGCTCCTTCCTGGCTCCTCACCCCCTTGGCTTCATCTGGGACCATCATCCTTCTGGCTCGACTGGACCCCCTCATCCCACCGGCTTCGCCCTAGTCTGTCATCACAGGGCATTCTGTCATTGTCTTCCTGTTTGTTTTCTTTTTCATGAACATTAAGGTTGTATTTCCTTGGTTACCTGTTTCCCTTTGTTTAATTTTAGTCGAGTATCGAGTCATTAATAAAAAAGAAATTCTCATAATCAAATCCTCTATTTTATCATAGTTGTATTATATAGACAAAATTATATGATCTTTCTATAATCTGTTTTATTTGAAATTAAGGTCCTATGATATAAGGGATAATGTACATCCAGTTTGTTGCTTTATAATCCATTACAATGTACAAAACAGTCGTCCCGGCAACACGAGTAGTCATTTTCAATACAGTCGCTAAACGGACACAAGATGGCGCCAGTGAGTCACGGTTTGTTATACAGCTTCGTTGTTATTAACGACAGTCATTATCAGACAAATATGAGCTTTAAGTAATAAATGGATTAACATCTCTTTCTATCTCTCTCTTATTGACACATATTAAGAAATAGAAAAGCTGCAAATAATACGAAAAGATTGATAAAACGTAGTGCTAAAGTCTAGATTTTTTTGCTCATATTTTAACAGGCTGCAATTCAAATGAGCCATGCAGCTACACCACAGTATAATAGCTGTGTGAGTTTATGGGACTAACCTTTGTGGATGCGATGTCTCATAAAATTTGATGATGTTGTTCCGGTGTCTTTAATTGTTTTCCCACATTCTGTGCATCTAGCCAATCTGACGTGATAATAAACTCAAACGAAAGAACATATGGCAAGGTGGCTCCCGTCATGTTGCATATTATGACATTTCGGAGTTTACGCGCACGGACATACGCAATCAAATTCTATGACAAGAGCCTGATCTACCATGACACGTAAGGAAATATATGTGACGCAGAAATTATAAAACTATTTAAACACAACACAAATTCTCTATTTATTATATCAGTAGTTAAGGGTAAAAGAATACAGTCGTTTTCAAAATATTCCGAGTCTTTTGTGCCGAGTCAAGTCTGAAGTCATTTCAGGTCAAGTCCGAGTCTGAAGTCTGTTAAAATGCGACTCGAGTGCGACTCTAGTGATGGCCGATTTCGAAACACTGCTTCATGAAGCTCCGAAGCTTCATGAATCTTTTGATTCGAATCAGTGATTCGGAGCATGTATCAAAATGCTAAAGTCACGTGATTTTAGTAAACGAGGCTTCGTTACGTCATCACTGTTTTGAAACAGTTCGAAATTTCAATGGTTCACCGATAGAGGGCGATGATAAAGTGAGCCAATGAATCATGCGGATTCACTGAGAACTATTGAACAAGTGTCTAGGGCTATACCCTATGGTTTTACCTGATCTCCGATCAGTTTTATACATTTGTAGATGTTTTAATTATACATTAGAATAATTAAAATGAATGATGGTAGGTATTAATCTCTTATTGGCCTGTTTAGCTTGAGCCATGGAACAAAGAGACAAGCCTTTAAAATTGATAAAAGAACACATATTATACAGACACTCTATATTTAGTCTTATTAGATGATTAGTTTGTTCCATTTGATTGATTTTACTTTCAATAAAACTTTTGCAATACATTTGTTTAAGTGTATTTTTAATGCATGTTTGGCCTGAGTTTTGTTGCATTTCCACTGTTCTGACCACTAAGGGTCACTGCGGAGATGGGTGTCAGATTGTTTCGAAGCCTCGAATCATTACGGCACATTTGCTTCAACTGTTTCAGTGTTTCACGAAGCCTCGATCTGCCCATCACTATGCGACTCAAGTCCGAGTCTCTAACTCGAGTACCCATCTGTCATGGAACTCACAGAGACAAACAGGTAAGATCCATGAGCAGCATTTAATGGGGTAATCCGGAACGTAATCCACAGACAGGCAAGGGTTAAAATCCATAAAGACAATCCATACAAAAAATAAGAAACACGAAAACCAAAAACCAAAACAGAGAACAGGAAAACCATACATGAAAACACCATAACCAAAGCAGAAAACAAACCGGGTATAAATAGGCAGACACTAATGATGAAACACAAAACAGCTGGGTGCAATGAACGGGATAATGAGTCCGGGAAGTGGGTTATGGGAAATGAAGTCCAAGGGGTGAAAACAAGAGTCCGGGTTGGAGTGCCCTCTAGTGGCTGATTAGGGCACTCCCACTAGTGATCATGACACCATCTCTGTTAAAGGGGTCATATAGTACCAGTTTTACAAGATGTAAAATAAGTATCTGATGTCCCCAGAGTGTTTATGTGAAGTTTTAGCTCAAAATAACCCACAGATAATTTTATAGCATGTTATAGCATGTTAAATTTGTCACTTTTTGAGGGAGAGAAAAAACCCTCAGATTTTGTGTGTGTCCCTTTAAATGCAAATGAGCTGCTGCTCCCAATAAGAGGGCGGAGTTTCAAGAGCTAATTTTAGCACCTCCAATTACCTCATGCAGACTCACTGAAAATGTCAGAAACTGTTCAACCTTTTATGTTTAAACCAGATGATGGAGAGACTCAAGAAGAAGTGACAACATGTAGAATGCAACAGGATGTTTCTGAATGGTTAGTTGATGAATGTATGTAGCTGATGTGGAGTTAACTATTTTAAAGTCACTGATTAACATATTTTGTCATGATAATCTATAAATCGCATGTGTGGGAACTGTTGTAAGATGCCTACAGAGCCAGAGAATATATGCTGCTTTAAGATAGAACAGGTATAGTTTGGCTTAATTATGGTTATAACTTATGTTGTCATCTTGCTTTTATTGCTATTGCATTTATGTTACGTACTGTATTGCAATATCCTGGCCTCACCCCTTTGTTGCATGCTCTCGGGGGCAGGCTTTATGTAAATTGTAGGGTTAGTGATGTCACAAACCCGGGCAAAAGCTCATTGTAGTCCGTACCAGCCGTTTGTTGTAGTCCTTAAAAAGTGATTTCTTTAAAAGAAAATATCTCCCTTTGCTTTGAACTTTGAGTGGCATAACTTTGCAGATGTGATGCTCTAACAGTAACATTACACACTAACTAGAGTTAAAAAACCGAAATCATAATCAACCACCCCTTTAATAAAAGGGCTTGTATTTTATCTTTGCCTCTGCTCATCACCATCTGATGCTAGTAATAATAATTATAATAATTATTATTCATATTATTATGTCCTTTGTGAACTTTGATCAAAAGTTGCAAGTAATGGCTGGATTTTCTTTGAACTGGGCATCCTAAAATCATCCTCTGATTCTTTGGATAGTACTGAAGGTCTTACAGGTTTGGGACGACATGAGGGTGAGTACTTAATGACAGAAATTTCATTTTTGGGTGAACTAACTATTTAGATCACAATGTATCCCCATAATTGTTGCTCACCACTAAATTTTAAACATGCTTTTGATGAATGATGAAAACAAAAGAAGAAAGTAGAATTAAATGGTGTTGGATATTATGCTGTTTGTTCAGTGTTAATTATCAGGAAGCACCAATCTGTTTTCAAGAAATAAGTTCTGCTTCTTACAGTGGATTTCCTTTGCAGCTGTTAGGAAATCATAGTTAATTATGTGATTACGTCCAACGACTTCAGAGAGAAACTTCTCTTCATCCACACGCTATGAAATATGTATGTTTTAGATAGCCGACTGGCATGAACAGTATAACTATAGAAATGGTTAAACATTTAAAAAAAAAAAAAAACTGAACAGTATCATATATGGAACAGAACTGGCAAAAACATTAATAAATCTTAAAGATTTATAAAACATTCAATAAAAACAAGAATAAAAACATTTATTATAATTGTAACACTCCCTTCCTATGTAGAGCTGTAGAAGCTGGAGTTTATCCCTAGGCCTCTCATTATGAATATGTCTTTAATATTGAATCTCTATAGCTGCTGCAGCTTTTTTTCCACATTGACCTCTGTGGCATCACCTCTCCAAGCGCTGTTCCAGCATGCAGCAGTTAGAACAGCGTGTCAGCTGTACGTTTAATGATTACAGGGGGTCGGCACCTTTAGCCCACAGAAAAGTAATTTGAAGACTCTCCTAAATGCAGTTGTGTCACTTTTAAAGGTCAGGCTGCAGGTCTAGAATGAAACTATGCTGCATGTTTTGCTGCCTCATTATCACATATGTCTGTGCAGCCCAAACTATTCTCTGAGCCCTGGCTTTGATAACTCAATGCTAGTGAAGGCTTCCATTCCTAGGAGGACAGATTTATGCTCTAGGTGCTCAACAAGTGGGCCAATCTGCCATGCTGTTACTAGAGGATGAGATACACCTGCTTAGGCGACCACAGTGCCACACCGTCCTTGTATCAGACAAAAGCTGGCTGGGAGCTCCAGAGGGCTCACTCTTATGGGGGATTTTCCCCTCGAAAGTAGAGGCAGAGGCAGTCAGAGAGAATGAAGGGATGAGAGCGATAGAAACATTGCTCACTGCTCACTCGCAGCGATGACACAGACGTCTACGGCCATGCTAGTTTCCCACAGGAAGCATTTCATTTTTGCTTTCGACACAGTGACAGTCCAATCTTCCCTCTGTAATTACGTGTTATTAATCTTATGTTATCCATCTCCGCTTGAGGAGGACCTTGGCAATTATTGACACTTGCTGGAATCAGTGGTTCCTATGGTTTTGAATGGTGCAGGTTAGGCCTGATTATTATGCTCTCATTAAACGAATATTCCAGGTAAAATACAAGTTAAGCTCAACTGACACAATTTATGGCATAATGTTATGATGTGACACTTAGTACAATGGAAGGTATATATATGTAGCCTATTAATATATTAACAATGTAGAGACTACAACATATAAAAGATTATTATTATATTACTGTATACTTATCACAAAGTGTTACTGATATACTGAAAGAAAAGGTGTGAAAATAAATTTGATCAGCATTATACCACATCTTCTGTCGTAACTTGCGTTGAACTGCAGCAATCCTGCAGCAATTCAAATGCTGCAATTCCATACATTCTTTTCCCCAAGGAAACTGCGATGTTTACACAATTAAACTAATAATTACTCATCATGTTTAAGTTATCTATGAAATGAAGTGGTGATCAACATATGACTGTCCCTGTGGGAGTTTAGATATGTGTTCATGATGAATTCATCTGAAGCGCGAGTGCGGCCAAGGTCCACACCTCTTCACAGACCGTGGGCAGAACATATTAAATGCCGCGGTTGATTTCCCCAGGGAGTTCCTATATGTTGTTCACTGCTAAGATTTAAAAAGGAGCGAATTCCATTACAGCGTTTTGTCCGTCATACAATAAGTTGAATCTGACATTTTACCGATAGAAAATGTCATGTTGTCGATCATTAGACTTACACTGATAGTGCTCAGGACGTGCAAGTTGTGCTGAACAAAGGTCACAAACGCTCATAGACATTCTTTTTTTTTATTTTTTTATTTTATCAGTAGGCCTATCTTGAGCTAGAAATGTGTTTGTGAATTCTTTGTATCAAGCAATGCTGAACTGAGTAATCATTTTTGTTCATTATCTTTTCAATCTTTGTTCATTTTATATTCTTCAAAAATAAGAAATTGACTAAACTCTATTGCGCTCACTATAACAATTAGCCAGCACCCACAAGGGAAGAATTTCAATTGAACTTTTAAATTTTGTTGTGTACAGCAGCAATTAATCAACATAACTAGATTGTACTCGTTGTTTCCCAAGGCATAATGTTGCATTTTGGGGTTTCTTTTTAAGTGGCTGAAGGTATTGACAACAATGTTTTCATTGCTTCATCCTGCTCACAACAAGCAGAACAGCCTTTGAATGCTGTCCAAAGGGTCCTGCCTGGCTCAGTTTAGAACATCAATTGATTCACTGTGTGCTTGTTTTTAAGCTTTAGTGCTGCATATTTGACAGGCTGCAATGGTAGGAATGGTACACTGTAATTAGGCATCACAGCCAACAGCTGTCCATGGAATACTCTGTCTGGAAAGATATTCTGTGAGTAATATTGTACTAAGCTGATTACCTGACTCTTAATGTGAACTATTAGTATTCTAAGATAATGAAGTCATAGTCATTCATTGTTCCATTAAAAAAGAAAAAGAAAAGAAAAAAGAAGAAGACTTTAAGAAGACTTTATCAATTACCCTATTATTTCTCAGCACTGTGCTAATGACAGCTGAGATTACGGATATTATTTTTTCATGCCTAACAACACTAGAATTTTTGACACATACAGTAAGAGAATAATCTTTCAAATATTTTATTCTGCTGCAGACATTCAAAGAGAAAGAAGGATGCTTTTAGATCCTCTTTAGAGCAAGTTATTTAATCTTTAAAATAATAATACCCTGATTTTTTTTTAATCAATAAAAGGAAATAAAATGAAGAGAAAGAAGAATAACTCACTTGAAAAAGATACTTCAAATTCTTGTGCTAAAGGCAATAGAAGAAAGTCTACAGTATAATTAAATAAAATAAATTAAAACTACAATAGAATTAAAATAAATGTGCCAAATAGCTCCTTACACTCTCCCCCATTGTTAGCAAAATTTTACAAAATTCTGACTTCTCATGACCATATCACTTCTCATTAGTTAATGGGAAAAAGAACTAGTCACAACCATTGTCAGCTTTGGGTCATTTGAACTAAACCTTAATATCCTTTATTAAAATGTGTGCCTCCAGAAACAGCATTTGAGCATCCAGTAATAAAATATTACAATTTAAAATAACTCTTTTCTATGTTAATATAAAATGTAATTTATTCATGTGGTATCAAAGCTGAATTTTCAGCATCATAACTCCACTCTTCAGTGTCACATGATCTTTTAGTATATCATTCTAATATACTGATTTGCTCCTCAAGAATAATTTCTGATTATTTATGTTGAGATGTGTTGTGCTGCTTAATATTTGTGTGTAAACCATGTTACATTCTTTCTGTAACAATATATTACACACACAGGAGTTTATTAGGTCCCAGGCGTGGGAGTTTTGTTGAACAGGAAGTGGAGAAACAACAAAGGTGAGTATTCATAGTCATAGTTTCATCATAATCAATACTTATTTCAGAAACTTAAGGTATATAAACAACTCAAGGTTAAGACAGTATTTTAAACCAAATAGCATCCAAAGAAGTAAATATCCATGAAAATAATAACATAAGGCTTCCAAGAAGCAGAATCGCTTATCTAAATAATATCCTTGAGATGGCAAGTATCCAAATAAATCCACACACAGATGCAGATAGTCCATAACACGAGCTAAAAAAACAGGAACAGGTAAATATATAGGTAACTCCACACACAGAGTTTCAGGAAACAAACAAAATAACAGGAACAGGTAAGTATCCAGGGACCTGTTTCAGAAAGGAGGTTAAGTGAAAACTCTGAGTATGTTAACCCTGAAATGAGGGAAACTCTGGGTTTTCCGTTTCAGAATGGGAGGTATGTCAAACCCGAGAAAGCAGGTTAAGTCAAGCCTGTTTCTGAAAGAGAGGTAACTTACACTCAAACAGAGTTTCTTTTGGTGTCCTCCCCCTTTTTAAGGTGCAAGTGATGTTTAAATAGTTTACTCATTCATTCACACTGCAAAAATGCTTTCCATACTAAGTATGTTTTTGTCCTGTTTCAAGTACAAATATCTAAAAATTCTTAAATCAAGGTGGATTTTGCATATATATACAAAAATGATATAAGATATTGTCACGTAATGCACAAAGACGAGATGGTAAGATCCAAGCTCAGCTTTTAATAGGACAATCCAAAATCGTATTCCAGAAACAGGCAAGGGTCAAACTCCACAGAACAGTCCACATTAAACAGGAAACCACAACAGAAAACCAGGAATACAAGAGTACACGTAACACAAATTAACAATCCACAAACAAAGGCAGAAACAACTCAGTATAAATAGACAGACACTAATGACAAAACTCAAGACAGCTTGTGCAATGAGGGAGTAATGAGTCCGGGAAGTGGGTTAATGGAAATGAAGTCCAAGTAAAGTGAAACAATAGTCCGTGTTGGAGTGCCCTCTAGTGGCTAAGTAGGGCACTCCAACTCGTGATCATGACCCCCTGCTTACGGAGCGGCTACCAGACGCTCCACCTGACAAAACAAAAAACTCTCAGGAGGGAGGTGGACTGGAGGAGGACCAGGGGTAGGGATGGTGTGCCAGGTCCAGAGTCCCCGACTGAAGGCCAGGGGGGAGCCAGAGGAACAGATCATGGGGGCTCTAGTGAGGTCGGAGTCCTGGCTGAGTGCTAGGGCGGTGCTGGAGGAACTGACCAGGCGGGTGCCAGCAGGTCTGGAGTCCTGGCTGAATGCCAGGGCGGTGCTGGAGAAACTGACCAGGCGGGTTCCAGCAGGTCTGGAGTCTGGGCAGAGTGCCAGGGCAGTTCTGGAGGAACTGACCAGGCGGGTTCCAGCAGGTCTGGAGTCCTGGCCAAGTGCCAGGGCAGTGCTGGAGGAACTGACCAGGAGAGCTTCAGCAGGTCAGGCGGCCTGGGCAGCGGCAGCAGGGCGGACAGCCTGGGCGGCGGTGGCAGGGCAGACCAAGGGTCCTCCGTGGCCATATCAGCTGCTCGGGGATGGCAGCGGGCTCGGGCTGGCAGACTGGTCTAGAGTCAAAAGAGCCTGAGTGCATCCTCCAGGCACGCAAGACCGCCAAAACATAGGTGAAGACAGCTCTGGGACGGCAGCGGGCTCGGGTTGCTCTGGGACGGCAGCGGGCTCGGGCTGCTCAGGGACGGCTGCGGGCTCAGGCTGGCAGACTGGTCCATGGTCAAGAGAACTTAAGTGCACTCTCCAGGCACGCAGAACAGCCAAAACATAAAAGGCAAAGACAGCCCTCTTGGCCATGACAGGGCCACAATCAAGAGTCTAAGCACATTACTAATCCAAAGAGTCCATAAAGACAACGGAACACAGGAACATAAGTAATACAAACAAAAGACTAGGAAACATTACTGGAGCCAGACATTGAATGACACAATGAGCTGGCTTATAAAGTGTGTTCTAAAGGCTGAGGCAATGTGCATCAGGTATATCATTAAAACGGCAAATCTGGGAAAAACTATGCCTGCATCCCAAATTGCATACTTCCCTAATATATAGTAGGTAAAAAAACAGTATGTGACAAAAGAAGTATGACCAAATTCACAGTACTCATAAAAGAGTAGGCAAAAAGTACCCAGATGAATTATACAGGACTTCTGGCGTGATTCTGAAGTGTGCATATGATGGAAAATTTACTATCCCATGAGGCCACGGGAGAGGATTTGTGAATGGCATTGAAGTGACGCAACTGACGCTGGGTCACATGATAATTACAGTATGGCGGATGTAGTACGTCTGAATTACATTCATAAGACACATTCATACTATATAGAACATACTTTTTTAGCTGTCATGAAGTAATTATTTATTTAAAATAAGTATCTACTCGAGTATGCGATTTCGGACACAGCCTAAGAGAACAAAGGCAAACAGGAACTAAACAGGAAACATTAAGCTCTGCATCAAGTGAAACAGAAAATACACTTCAAAACAAAAGTCCATAAAACCAGACAAAGAAACAGAAAACCCCTTAACCCGTAACACTTTCTGGATTCTTTGATGAATAGAAAGTTGAAAAGGACAGCATTTATGTGTAATAGCAATCTTATGTTACTCTGTTTTGCATGTGATACTTTCCTCTCTTCATCCAGTATGTTCAATACTGACTGAGTATGTTTCTGTGCACCAATAATAAATGTAATAGAAAATAAATTAATAAGTTAACAAATACATGACGGCAGCAACTGAAATCCTGAAAAACTGTTACAACTTTGGAAGTTTTCTTTGCTAAATCTATACTTTAAACTACAGAAGTTGTGTCATTCTGGACCTTAACTGGTTTTGAACAACAAAAATGGTCTTATTTCTACTCAAAGCACATCCCCAAAGACTAGAAAGGCATGAAATCAGGCACTCTAAGTGTAAATGAATCCTCTGGCTATTGGTGTGCCAGGACAGAGGGTATGCACAGTACAAGTCCCCTACTGAGTCTCTGCCTCAAACCAGACATCTTCATGAGGTGATGTTTTATCTTCATGCTTTTTTCATAAGCAATTTTGCTGAGATCACACCAGATCTGACAAGAATTTGATCCATGTATCACATGACCCCTGTTGCGATATGTATGGCAGTGGGAATACACTGCATGGTCATGTCCACTGAAGGTTGTGGGTACATAACTGCTGCTCTATGTACTGTACATAAGGAAGTATTAGAAATGCTAATGAAATACAAGTACGTAATGTGTAATTATTTTTAATTGTTTGATATTGATACAATGGCATAATTAATAGACACTGTAATATGAAACATTACACATTACACAGTCACATTGTAATAGATTTTTTTTTTTTTTACCTTTTAATGCCATCGTTAGTAGCATTTTAATCTCTTTTTGCAATAAATTTAAGTACCTAATAATGACTCACATACAGTAAATAAGCAGATTTTGCTGCAAAGTGTCATTCACATTATACCTCTCAATTTTGTTAAGTAAAACAGGGAGGCAAAAGCAATTGTCTTATTGTAGTATGAACCATCAGCCTTTGGTACAGCCATCCTCAAACAACAGTCTTTCATCCCTGTGCCGGTATTGTTCTTGCAAGCTGAAATCCCCACTGGAAATAAACGTTTCCACAGCATGGAGTGATATTTTGTCACATTTTTATTTTTAACATGTTTTATTATTATTATTTTTTTTTTTTTTTTTTTTTTCCGATTTGATATACAGCAGAGTGAATGCATGAGCTAAATATGACAAAAGCTCAAACATTTGGAGCTTGCTACATAATTTGACAGAGAGCAAGGGAATATGTGGGTCTCCCTAATGACAAGAAGAGATTTGATTTCAGTTTAAAAAGATGGAAGGGAAAGCTTGCTGCATGCTGAATCCTACTGATTGACTTACTGGAAGTAGTAACGTATAATGTGCGACTCCCTTCAGAGTGCATCAGGCTTGTGCATGGTTTTCATTGTCAAAGCCCTGTCAATTATCTATTCTGCTTGATGAAGAGATGGTGCACTACTCCCTTCGAAACTACTCTGTCCTTTTGGTGAGGATTTGTATACTCAGAGTAACTCTAAAGATAATGTGAATAATTGGGAATTTAATGAGGCTTTTATGCACCACTGTGACATTTTGTTCTCCACCAGTGAGAGAAACTCTGTCCCTGTGCATGTGGATCATATACTTTAACTACGCGCATGGGGTTTTGACAGCAATATCAAGCGGTTAATTATTGCATGGATGGTGCTTGTACATCTGAAACAGTTGGATCTTATTCCAGTAACTGATTGGAGGAGACTGATTGGAATATGCTCACAACATCAGCTAAACTCCCTCTTTCCAGCCGAAGATCTGAGCATGAACGAGTACAGCCAAAAAAAAAAATGAATATAGAAATATGCTTCTATTCTAGGTCTAATTCTTATTTAAATTCTGCACTCATTAGACAGCTACATACAGTCATGAATTCATTATTTGCTGCAGAGCACATGACAAGGCACTTATTCATGCCACCATTATAAAGCTATACAATGTTCATTATAGATTATACATTTAAATCCGCTGAATTATGTCCTCCACTTTACTTTGCCAAGGAAGTTGACCTAGCACATTCAGAAATAGAGGGTGAATAAAGTTGCATGTTGGAGGCTATTTTTTATATTGACCACACAATCAATAGAGCTTCCTATAGTGCGATGCTATTGAGGATAATATTGCTCAATTTTTCACAGTTAGGGTGTATTAGTTCCATGACAGCTTCTCTATTGATTCAACCCAACCAGGCTGTTCAGTGTTATTTATTGTTAAGGTGTGTTATGTGTGAGCCAACCAATGGAATCTTGGTCTTGTTGACTTGTTGACTTAATTCTATGTGCATTTCATTTTATTTCTATGAAATATTTTCTTGAATACTACACAGTAGTAAGTGTAGCCAAAATTACCATCAATTTTTTTTCTTTTCCTTATTCATATGTGTATTTCTATTCATATCTTTCACAGACTTTATACTTCAGACACCCTAAAACCCAAAAGTCATTTGCGAATAAGTATTATCCATTTCCTTGGTTCAGCATGTCCCTTTTTGACGTTCAATTCAATGTTCATGCATCAAATGGAAAATTCCATTAATGTGTATTTGTGTTGGAGATGAACTCCTCTCTTTTGTTAAAGTGCCAATATTAAAACATTAGCTGTGATGAATAGCAAAAAGGCAAGGCTGCAGCACAGCAGAGATGTGTGGTAAGTGATGGCCTATTGTGTGTGCATGTATCACTCACCCATAGCTTGGATGCTATGACCTAGCCTGTCTCTAAGTGCTATAATGAACTGGGCAAGCATTGATGAACAATGTGTGATGCCTTGGGGGGCAGAAACTACGGGAAACGCTGGAGCAACGCACATTATCGTCCATCCCGCTTTCCATTAGTGGTGTGCAATGCACCTACAATACGCCCCATGGGAAAGACGGGAATGTTACATTTGAAAGATTGCAGGGTCATGTGATATTTAGCAGGTAGGACTTCCCGTTGAGCATTTGGAGAGAGAGAAGAGAAAAAAATATGGCTCTTTAATGCAGTTCTTTGTTTTAATGGAGTAAACTAGATACCTTTTAGTCTTTTTTTTTTAATGTGTTTTGATTTTTGATATGATCATTAAGTTTCCTAGCCTCTGAATTTGACTGTTCTGCTCTTGACTGTTTTGTTCAAGCCACTGTTCACACAGCTATGCTTTATGTTAAATCCTATGTTAAATGTCAAGATCTTTTAAATGAAATCAAACATGCTTACTATTCTTTTCTCCCTTAAGATCATTTGCCAAGGAGGTTTAGTGGAATGCAAATGCTTTGAACCATAGATTATAGCAGTGTGTGTCAGACGGCACATGCTGAGGGGTTACATTTTAAACAGGTTCTTTCATACTCTCAACAGAGGAATGACATGAAAGAGAGAGTCATTTGGGGTCATTTCACCCACTGACCTCTTCTACTGCTGACAGTTTCAGAACACTTAATTTGAAAGATAATGATCACATCTAAAACAAATTATACTTCTGTTCATGTATATAAATTTTCTAGCTCTTTTCAGATGCATGCAATTGAGTGATTTGCTGATCAGGGTTCATACCAGAGAAAGTATCAGAACAAAATCACCATCAGAGAGAAATATTAGAAAGAAAAATGTAAATGAAATTTCAGAAAGAAATCTCAGTCAGGTAGAAGGCACTGCAGTATTTCGGTGAATGTTACTTGCTTACTAAGCTCCATTCTAAGCATCATGCGACATTGAGATCGATCGATCTATTTATCTACAACCCAAATTCCGGAAATGTTGGGACATTTTTTAAATTTGAATAAAATAAAAACTAAAAGACTTTCAAATCACACGAGCCAATCTTTATTCACAATAGAACATAGATAACATAAATGTTTAAACTGAGAAATTTTACAATTTTATGCACAAAATGAACTCATTTCAAATTTGATGCTGCTACAGGTCTCAAAATAGTTGGGATGGGGGCAGGATTACCATGGTGTAGAATCTCCTCTTCTTTTCAAAACAGTTTGAAGACGTCTGGGCATCGAGGTTATGAGTTTCTGGAGTTTTGCTGTTGGAATTTGGTCCCATTCTTGCTTGATATAGGCTTCCAGCTGCTGAAGAGTTTGTGGTCGTATTTGACGTATTTTTCTCTATAGGTGAAAGATCTGGACTGCAGGCAGGCCAATTCAGCACCCGGACACTTCTACGATGAAGCCATGCTGTTGTAATATCTGCAGTATGTGGTTTTTCATTGTCCTGCTGAAATAAACAAGGCCTTCCCTGAAATAGACGTCGTCTGGAGGGGAGCATATGTTGCTCTAAAACTTTTATATACCTTTCAGTATTCATAGTGCCTTCCAAAACATGCAAGTTGCCCATATCATATGCACTTATGCACCCCCATACCATCAGGGATGCTGGCTTTTGAACTGAATGCTGATAACACCCTGGAAGGTCTCCCTCCTCTTTAGCCCGGAGGACACAGCGGCCGTAATTTCCAAGAAGAATGTCAAATTTGGACTTGCCTGACCATAGAGCGCTTTTCCACTTTGAAGTAGTCTACTTTAAATGAGCCTTGGTCCACAGAACATGATGGCGCTTCTGGACCATGTTCACATATGGCTTCCTTTTTGCATGATAGAGCTTTAGTTGGCATCTGCGGATGACACGGTTGTGTTTACTGACAGTGGTTTCTGGAAGTATTCCTGGGCCCATTTAGTAATGTCATTAACACAATCATGCCGATGAGTGATGCAGTCTCCTCTGAGGGCCCGAAGACCACGGGCATCCAGTAAAGGTCTTCGGCCTTGTCCCTTACGCATAGAGATTTTTCAAGTTTCTCTGAATCTTTTGGTGATGTTATGCAATGTAGATGATAATATTTGCAAAGCCTTTGAGATTTGATGTTGAGGGACATTGTTTTCCACAATCTTTTTCCACACTTTCACAGATTGGAGTCCTCTGTCCGTCTTTACTTCTGAGGGACTCTGCCTTTCTAAGACATCTATTTTATAGCTAATCATGTTACAGACCTGATATCAATTAACTTAATTAGTTGCTAGATGTTCTCCCAGCTGAATCTTTTCAACATTTCCGGAATTTGGGTTCTATCTGTCTATCTATCTATCTATCTATCTAGATAGATAGATAGAACATAGTAAGTACATAGTAGTTAAGGCCACCTAATATAAAGTGGGACCATAATTATTATTATTATTATTATTAGTAGTAGTAGTAGTAGTAGTAGTAATATAAACAACATTTATTATACAGACATGCAAACAAGAATATGTTTGCAATATGTTTGTGCTGTCCATTAAATTGTTCTTTTTTAACAGACTGTTGCTGTCTTTACTTATTTTGCTTAGTTTTAAAAGGTCCATCTGTCTCATTGTCCAACAAAACACACACACACACACACACACACACACACACACAGTGAAGGAGGAATAGAACAGAGCGCCGACCATCCCAGCTGTGTCTCTCTTTTCATAAATATCACACGCTCTGTGCTCAGTATGGGTAATTACAAGTTTGTTTAGCATTAGCATAATAAACATGCATGTGCAAAAGTTAGCAAATGTGACATGATTACTAATCCACTTTGAAAAATCACTGCATTTAATTAGAGTCTAAAAGCTCAGCAAGAGTGGCCTTGGTATTCAGGAAAACCATCCCTGCATCTCAATCCCCTCCAAGTCGTGAATCAGTATATCATGAAAGTGAATGTGGCTGATTCCCTGATCAGTGCCCTGACTAATGAACAAGGGAGCAGATTGAGACACACGGTAAGAGTCTGTCCTATGACCTTTTTTCTACAACAAAATTCTAACGAAACCATCAGGACCAGACCTGACCTACAGTATCCCAAGAGAAGAATCCTCAGCTAATTCCACTGTCTGACTGCAAAACTTCCCCTCGCTCCCCTGAGATAACTTACGACAGAATGATGTCATCACATGCTTGGTGGAACGAACCGTCTCAGCTCACCCAAGCACATCCTTGCATCTGCTGGAGACAGAATTATGCATGATGGTGCCTTATTTTCATAATGAACGGGTTAATTACACTTGTGTGATGGCCCAGTGGCCTTGTCGTGAGTGTTGGGACACAGCTGTAGGTCTGCTAGCTAAATCATGCACTAAATATGTCTCCTAGAATTAGACCCAATGGGGCAGGCCGAGTTTTTCACAGGCCAGGCGTGGAAGCCGTAGCCACAGACAGACGCGCTGGACAGAACTGACAGTGCTCAATGAGGCGTGAAGAATACAGGAATTCCAGCACAGCTGTCTGTGAATTTCGAAGCTCATCGGAGGATCGTGATGAAAGAGGTGATACCAATTGCACATCTACTTACCCTGATTCCTTTCCTTTGACACCTTACTACAAATACTAGCTGAAATGCAAGACTCTGACACCTATTATTTGCCATTTCTTGTCTGAAAACAATCAGGGATCTACTAACAGCAGATTTACCGTTTGGATTCCTCAAGTGCACAACATTTTTATGCCAAGACTATTTGTTGTTGCCCTGCCCACTGAAGCATGCTTTATTAGTATTGAATTTAGTCGCTAGTTTTAGTGGCACCGCACCATCATGTAATTCCTTTTTAGTATTTGCCCTGGAGTATTATACACTTGCATAATTTATTCTGCTTAGCCTTAATTAGTGGTAATACTATTTCTTTCTTTTCCATCAGCTTGGATGTAAGAAACTCTTACTGAGGGAGTGTAGAAATTAAGTCCATTTTTCACTACAATTAGTGTTCAAATCTCCAGAGAGAGGGACCAAAAGCTCTCTCTGATTTTTTGCTTTAATTTTCATTATCTTGGCCACATGTGAATTGTCAAGAGGCCAGCGTGGGCACAAACTGCTTGTTGATGACATGCTAATCAGGGATGAAGGCGCTTCTAGGTATAACCTACTTCAGTGGCAAATGAATATGCTAACCCACTTACAACATAATGAGGAACATAACATTTAACTGTGCTGTTTACAGCCAAGGCATGCAACACAGGGAGGCCCTTCACTCTTTTAATTCAGACTTACAAAGTGTGACGGAGTCTAGATCTGCCCTCCCGTGATGTGATTATCACATCCACACTCTGTGGAATGAGCTCCATTTCTCAGCTTTTTCACAAATCAGATATTGACATTTTTGAATCTTGGCTGGCCTTCGCTCACACAGTTCAACAAATGGTGCACACTGTGTCAAATTTATTCACGCCATTGGCCATCAGTTCAGAATTATCACCCTCAGAATGAGAGATAACACAACAATGTAACATTGAATTACTTGCTTAACGTCTCACTTGATGTATAATTTAAACTGTCTTTAGCGTTCGGTCTGATCTTTGAAAAAAGATAAAGAAGAACACAGAGGGAGAGAGATTTGTTATTAATATGCTGAGTGTGATTTGTTTAAAACAAAACAAAACAAAATGGGGGTGGGGGGGTATTTGAAGAAGAATGTCATCAGTGAAATTATAATGTAGAAATGTATGTAGAAATACAGTACAATTCTTATAAAATAGTAAAAATAAACTGTACAAACAACTGTACAGTAGAACAATAGTTTAAACTGAATTAAATAAGAACTGTACAGATTTTTTAAAAATGTATTTAAACAATACAGGCCCAATATGGTATTAAAATAATAAGCTGTCAAACATTTTGAACACATTTAGTTATTTATCCCAAAATATCTATATTATCCTCACTCCAAATTAGTTCCATGCTGTGCACATTTTACAAGGCCTCAAGTCGAGGACGGGAATAGCTAGTAAAACTCTTGACCTGACATTACTGTATAAACTATAGAACTAAAATGATAACATAATATTAAATCAATTACTAACTGTCACACTTAGAAGAATCTGTAGCACATTTTAATATGGAGAAAAACTTACGTCATCTACTGTCAGAAATTGGAAAATTCATCCCATCTGACCAGAAGCAGGGATAAAAACTTATCCTCTCTGGGGATGAAAAATAAACGACCAGAAGAAGGGATATCAAAATCCCCCCGTCATACCCCCTCGGCAAATCACACCTTGTTAAGGTGATCTATTGGACTTCAATCTACACATCTTTCTGTCCTTTAAAAATCATAATCAAGACTAAAAATTTTAGATTTATTTTGTCAGGAATGTTGTATAGGATTTGTCCCAAGACACTGCATGAGAGACCAAGGCTTGATGTCATGCTTTTTACTTGCAAATATTTCTAAAGATTTTTGAAAGTCAATTTCTGTGATGTCCCATAAAAGTCTGGGCTACAAAAAAAAAAAAAAAAAAAAAAAAAATTGAATATTTTCACAGGTTTTTTTTTTTTTAAAGGGTAAAAGGTACAATTCACTGCACATGTTATTAAGGCAACATGCCCCAACTGCAAAGCATGTTGTCACCATGCATGGGGTAAGTTGTCGGGGGTTTATACTCACATATAAACCTTGATCAGGGAACATAAACAGATGCTTAATGACGCACGAGAACAAACCTCTTCTGGAAGCTCAAACTTGCTGCGTAACAAGAATGAACCTCATTGGTTACGATAACCTCATTGGTTATTTTAAAATAAAATAACGTAGTGCAAAATAAAAAATAATCAATTACAAAAATCAATGACAGCTGTAATCCTATTTTATCTTTGCCACATGTTTTTCATGCTCAAACCTACTAAATCATTTGCAGTGCTCATTTTATTCTGCGTTTCAGTCAAGCGTGCGCTCACGATAACGGTTTTCCTTTGCTGCACTTTTCTGCACGGTTCTCTTTATGGCACTGGTTTGACGTGGGGGTGGAGTCAAGAAACGGGGCACGCCCCCGCGAAATCATCGTGCAGGAGACGCAGATCGCAACAGAACAGATCAAGCATAGAGACAGAGCGCATTTATTAACCATGTCAAAGATATATTTCACCTGTCGCTGATTACGTTCCCCTCCAATGCATTTCTTATAGTAATATGACCCGTTGCTCTCTGTCTCACTGCCTGTATCCACTTCTCGTTTTTTGTAATTGATTATATTTTTATTTTGCACTACTTTATTTTATTTTACAATTTATTATTTTTGTTTGCAAAACTTATTTTTTCCCGCTCAATACTTTATTTTTCCTTTGCAATTCTTTATTTTTATTTGCAAAAAAAAAAAAAATATATATTGCTCAATTCTTTTTTTTTTTTTGTTTTGTTTTGTTTTGCAAAACTTTATTTTTGTGCAAAACTTTAAGCCATTAATTGGACTCCATAGCAACAACCTAACTTTTCGTTCTGAACAAAAGATCTACGAAAAAAGTCACTCTTAGAAAAGGCTGCGACAAAAAAGGTCTGGATCAATAAAGAGCTAAAACCAGAATTAGCATCGGTGTTGCTTTTCCATGCTGGAGACAACTGAGGAGTCAAAGTGTCTGAAAGATGATGCCATGGTTGCAGTATTTCTTTTGGACAGGTACATGATTCGATTTTGATGTGTTTTCATAGTAATTCATAATGTAGCTTGTGTACTTTTACAAATTAGCTCAATGAGAGCAGCACACAGCTTCTAATCAGGAACAATTTTTATGTTTTCAAAGATACTCACTGTACTGTAAAGTTCTCTCACTGGTGAATGACACATTATGTAATCCAATAGCGCTGTCTCTGGTTGTCTCGCTTCAGGTCTGTGCGCATTCATGTGTTTTGGAGGAGGAGTGGCTTTGGATGGCGATTTGCAGGGAGGGTGGGATTGTATGCTTTCAATGCTAGCAGGCTAAAGTTAGCATTTCCCAGATCACCTACTGCACCTTTTAATGAATGCTTTAGTTATTAATGAGTCATTAACTCAAGATTATCCATGCATTAGTTAAGCATGAATTAATATTGAACCTGTGCTGTAAAAAAAATAAAAAATAAAAAATAAATAAATAAATAAATAAAATGAAAGATTTAAACTTGACAACTCAAAACCTTATAGATACTAAGATATAGCAGTTATAAAATGTGACAACTAGACCCAGTCTCAGGATTATATTTTGTTTTGTTGTCTTTTCATTCCTACATGTATGTGTTTTCTTTCTTGTACTTCAGTTCAGTTTAGTTTTGATTATGTCCTAGTTAGTCTCCTTGGTTACTGATTATGTTCATCGTCTATCATCATGTTTCCCCGTGAATTTATACACCCTGTTCTGTTCAGTTCATTATCGGTTCTCGTCTTTGGTTTGTGTGGTTAGTGATATTATGTGATATTATATTGTGTGGTAATATGATATTATTATGTAAATATTGTAGATATTGACCATATACTCAATGACACCATGTTTCACTCGTCATCAAGTATCACACCAAGAAACAGCTACGATAGTTTAGTCAACATGAATGGAAAGCAAATGTTAAAACTCTATAAAGGTTTAGGTATATACATCATTAATGGCAGAACTAGAGGAGATACATTAGGTAGATTCACCTATTGCTCCAGCTTAGGAACCAGTGTGGTTGATTATTCAATAACAGATATTGATCCAAATTGTATTAATGCCTTCACAGTCAGACCTCAGCTCCCAACTTCCGATCACTGCCAAACAGTGCTTTACCTGAAACTACCATGTGAAATGAGCAACACTTATCCACTAGAATTTGAAAAAAAATGTTTCATTTGAAACCTAAACTAAAATGGAACCCATCCAGCTCTGAACAATTCTAAGAAAACATAAACAATCTATTAAAAATGCTGGATGACTTTATATCCACTAATTTCACCTTAGATGTTAATGGGATAAATTTAGCAACAAAAAACTTAAATTACATATTCAAAACATTGGCAACTCTATCTAACATTAAACGACAATGTAAATGTAAAAGAAATCAACAGACAATAAGAAAGGATGCTTGGTTTGATGATGAATGTGCAAGTCTCGGAAAAGAACTAAGGAGACTTTCTAACAAAAAGCACAAATATTCATCCAGCCAGACATTATGGCTTACTTGTTCTGACTGTCTGAAAAATTACAAGAGACTATTGACAAAAGAGGAAATTATTTTAAAACCAAAACTGATGAAATTGATGAATCAGTAGATCAAAATACTTTCTGGAATTATATTAAAAAACTTGAAAAACCCAAATCAGAAATATCTGTCAGGTATGGAAGGACGAGGACTCAATAATGCAAGGAAGAGGGCTTTTTATTAATAATAAAAAATAAAACAAAAACACAACAAAAACTACGCCGTGGGGGAAAACAGACTTAACAAAAAACAAGACATGGCTTGGCTTGGCTTGGCTTGACTAGACTTACTAAAAACACCAGGGAAAGTATGACAAATTACGACAACGAACCAGCACAGGACTGCAAACACAAGGAGAATAAATAGGAGAGCAAACAAGGCAGGTAATGAGGGAGGACAGGTGGGGCAAATCAACCAATATTGAGGTAACAAGGTGGGCGGGGTCAAGACAATAGACGTGAGAGCACATGGCACAAAGAAACACATGACAAGCCATGTGCTCACACCAAAACAAAACAAAGACACAAGCACATGGCCAATGAAGACAAAAATCACAAGTCATGTGCTTACACAAGACGAGACATGAACACGTGACTATGAAAACTCATAAGCCACGTGTTCACACAAAACAAGACAACATGAGAGCACGCAGCCCGTGAAACACAGACTGCGTGCTACACAACACAAGACAAAAACAACATGAAAGCACGCGGCAGGTGGAAATAACCGCGTGCTACACAACATGACAATACAAGAGACAAAACAGGAGACAAGAACGCACGGCAAGTGAAAGAACACTCAACCGTGCGCTCACAACAAAGACTGGACTGGGAGCGCGAGTGTCCGAATCCCGACACGAAACCGAAACCGAACTAGACACGAGTGCCGGGATCCGAACGCCATCCCAACATGAAACAAGGCACGCAGACAAGAGAGCGCACAGCCCCGAGAACCCTCGAGACCGTACGCTCACACAAAAACACGACAAGAATGGGAGTGTCAGAGCTCTGTCACAAAACCAAGAAATAAACAAGACTGAAGTGACAGAACCCTGACAATATCATTACAGAGTTGCACAATTTGGAAAACTTATTTCGAAAATCTTTATCAAAAAATTGAACATACTGACCTTAACCAGCCTCAGTGTAAAATAAAGACTTGGAGAAAACAATGAAAAATTATCAAAATCCATTAGATAAATGTATAACAATATCTGAAATAACAAAGCATATTAAAAGACTTAAATTAAAGAAAGCATGTGGCCAAGATGGCATTAGCAATGAAATGCTAAAACTCTGCACTCACAACTTGAATAAAGCTCTAGCCAGATTATTTAAATCTGGTTTTATGGTCTGGTAACTTCCCTGAGATCTGGTCTGAAGGACCGATCACCCCATATTTAAAAAAGGTGATTGATTTCACCCCAATAATTATTGTGGCATCTGTGTGGGCAGTGCGTTAGGAAGACTGTTCTGCAGCATCATAAACAGCTGTATTGTCACACACATCTCCACACACAACATTTTAAATAAAGCACAAATTGGATTTTTACCAAAAAAACGCACATCCGACCACATCTCTTCTCTTCACACTCTAATTAACAAAAACATCAAGGACAAACAAAGCAAAATATTTGCATGTTTTGTAGATTTTAAAAAAGTGTTCGACTCAATTTGGCATGATGGTTTACTATACAAACTCCTACAAATTGGCATTGGTGGGGAAACTTTTGATACTGTACAATCCATGTACACCAACAGTAAATGTGCGGTGAAAATCAATAACCACTGAACAGCGTTTTTCCAGCAGGGATGTGGAGTGAGGCAGGGATACAGTCTGAGTCTGACTCTATTTAAAGGTACAATATGTAAAATTTTTGCAGTAAAATATCCAAAAACCACTAGGCTAGTGTTATATATTTTGTCCAGCTGATTACAAACAATATCTCTAATGTTTTCAACTACTTGTAAATCATGAGAAAATCCCCATTCTAAACAGTGACACGGGGCAGTGCAGTCGCCTGTCAATGACGTCAGTTACCTTTGTTACCGCCTTTATTGACGTAGAAACCACATGACAACAGTGCCGTGGACAAATGCGGAAGTAGTGTCTAGCGTCCAGCAAACCACTAGCTTGCTTTAAGCAGTTCCTTATTTACTTCTTGCACGTTTTATGGTGGATTGTGTTACTTATTTATGGAACATAATTACTGTTTACCATCTGCCGCTGGTTCTGTCGACAAGGACAGCTCCCGTAAGCTCATGACCGGAAAAGCGGAAGCGGCGCCGGTGACTGTGTCATAATAAAAGTCCCGCTGCTCGTGAGGCGTGTGTTGATCAATCGCTCCAGCTCCTCGTTCAGCTCCCGCAACACTCGGTCCTGCTCTGCTTCATACTACAGTAACGTTAATAATCGCATCCACGAACATGAGTTTTTCCAGACTCCAATCCCTATTCTTTTGCACCGTCCGTTGAGATGGAGACCACATGTCCCAAGTTTCCGCTCTAAAACTTGGCGTCATCAAACTACGCCTTTGTTTTGAATAGGTTTCTAGCGACCTCTAGCGGGAAAAAAAATCACAAATTGTACCTTTAACATCTACATAAATGATCTGGCATCAGCGCTAGAGCGCTCTACTGTCCCCGGCCTCACTCTACACCACACAGAGGTCAGTTGTCTGCTGTACGCGGATGATCTGGTCCTGCTGTCCCGCACACCTGAAAAGTCTGTCCCTGCTGGAACAGTACTGTCATGAGTGGGCCCTGACAGTTAATCTGGACAAAACCAGAGTAATGGTGTTCCAAAAAAGGCCAGATCTCAGGGAAACAAACACCAGTTCACTTATAAAGGCCAGGTCCTACAGCATAGCACCAGCTACTGTTGCCTGGGCATCGACATCAGCGCTTCGGGAAGCTTTGGTCTGGCTGTCAAAACACTGAGCGAACAGGCTCGTAGGGCTTTTTATGCTATAAAGTCACGATGCGGTCACTTAAAATTACCCATTAAAACTTGGATAAAATTATATAATTCAATAATAAAACCAATTCTTTTGGATGTGAAATTTGGGGTCCAGTACAAAATTTTAGAATTTGGGATAATACTTCAGTAGAAAACTACAATTGGAAAATTGGCAAAAACATTTTAGGGCTTCACAGAAGCACATCCAACGATGCCTGCAGGGCTGAATTAGATTTGTACCCACTGAACATTGAGATCCAGAAGAGATGTGTTCAGTTCTGGCATCACCTCCATCGGTCTGATCCTGATTCAGTCCAATATAAAGCCCTTCTCAGTGAAACCTGAGCAGAATCTCATCCTCTAAACACACTGGCTCTTCAACTTGTCCATGAAACTCAATTCCCAATTGACCACAGTTACAACCCCAAAACTATTATTAAAGAAATTCACAAAAATCTAAAAGAGACTCATGATGAATCACTAAAAGCACATTTTGAACTTCAAAATAAACTCCAATGTTACTCGACCCTAAATAGAACCACTAAATTAGCAAATTATCTATTAATGAAACAATTTAAAGAAAGACAAATCCTCTCCAAATTCACATTAAGTGACCATGATCTAGAAATAGAGAGAGGAAAACATAGACAAACATGGACAGTAAGAGAGCAGAGGATCTGTAGACACTGTGATCTACAGCAAATAGAGGATGAGAAACACTTTCTACTCATCTGTCCTAAATATCACAGTGTAAGAGAAATGTTTCTCCCCATACTTGAAACACTGATTCCATCATTCATTGAACTGAGTGATACTGATAAAATGCCCTTCATACTTGGTGAAGATGATAACACAGCTACACTAGCTGCAAAATATGTGTTACCCATTCACAACATGAGAGATGGATAACTCTCTAGAGAGACCTGCTTTATTTATTAATTTACTTAGAAGGATTTATTTACTATAATACATATGACATGATGTATACATATTTGTTTTGTTTGTTTATTTTATTATTTGTATATAACATGTTAATATGTTAATGCTTTGGCAACATTGTGATTCACAGTCATGCTAATAAAGCTCAACTGAAATTGAAATTATGCTTTGTGTATTCTCCTGTGTATATTCTCCTAGATAATTAAAGAATTTATTGAGTCATTTACTTACTACCACCATATGCGTGACACCCGGTCACCTCTGTTAAAATATTTCCACATTTGTAATTTTCCACAAAAACTGCTACTAAGATTAAGAACTTAGTCCTCCTTTACAACACTCACACACTTCATTTGTTACAGCAGTATTAGCCCGTGTAAAAAATAAAAAATAAAAAAATGATGCCAATCGGCTGTGGCACAGTGTGTGAAATACTGAGCCTCTCAAACCAGCCCCTCGGAGTCACTGGGATTCTCTTTAGCACTGTTGTAAGCTCTTCCTTCTGACAGTGTCTTTGGAAGGTTTCTGTCACACCCCTCTTTATTATCCAGCTTTACAAGTGCCCTATTATAAAGAGGAGGCAGCAACAGGCTGTGTGGAACAAGGGGATTGAGGGTAAATGAAGATAAATGGCTCTTCACTTGTCATCATTCAGTCGACTGCCCCCTTTGCCTTTTGTCAAGGTACAGGCTTGATTTTGCTGGACAGTGTTGTGCATGGCGTGTACGTTCACACTTCTATTTCTGGCCAGGCCAGGTGTCTTACTGTCCTCTGAGGTCATATTTTTAGGAAAGAGTCTGACAGGTTAGAAACATCAATTCAGCTGTTTCCACAACCAGTCCTTATTAAGTCAACCTTATCATTCCTCTTTTTAAAAACAAAATAGAAAACTTAGGCACTTATCTGATCTGCATTAGAAGTACGAATCAGTAGATTCAGTTCCATTGTAAATATCATCAATTATTACATTTTTTAATTTAATCTATAAATCAGTTCTGCAAAAAAAGAGTCATCATCCAGCTCAGTTCAGATCTCATACAACAGTGTCAGTACAGTCAGTTCAATGACTGAATTGATAAAAAGAAAGAAAAAAAAAAAAAAAAAAAAACATTGGGAGAAACCAGGCTCAGTCAGGGGGCCAGTTCTCCTCTTTGGCCAATGAACAAACATGGTGTGATTATAATTCAGGCTGCATTTTTTAGCTGTGAACAGATATGTATAGGCTGCACATCACTGAAAACACTAAAGGTACTCATTAAAAGTGCAATATGTAATATTTTATGTCCGCTAGAGGTCGCTAGAGGCCTATTCAAAACAAAGGCGTAGCTTGATGACGGCAAGTTTGATCGCGGAAACTTGGGACATGTGGTCTTCACTTGAAAGGACGGTGCAAAAGAATAGGGATAAGACTAGGGAAGAAATCATGTACATGGATGTGATTATTAATGTTACTGGAGTATGGAGATGAGCAGGACCAAGTGTTGTGGGAGATGAACGAGGCCACTGGAGCGATTGCGCAACACATGCTGCGAGCAGTGGAACTTTTATTATGCCACAGTCGCCGGCGCTGCTTCCGCTTTTCCGGTCATGAGTATGAGGTAACACAGCTCTGTTTATCATATTAGATACATTTGAGTGTGTTGAAAATAATGTTATAACATTACTCTGTGCATTTGCTCGGCGGCTGCTGTGAGACACTTGTTGAACACTGCAGTAAACTAGATCGATTTTAGAATAACATATTAATTGCTGGATGGCTTGTGTTGATAAATGGCATGCAATTAATTTTAAAACATATTGTATGATGAAGAAAATGCTGTATTACTATTACTAAAAATAAAGCTGCATCTGATTATGCTATGTTAGCTATTTGACAAAATAGTGTTTTTCTCTGAGGCGGTATAGCATGGTACTCACAAAAATCAAGAAAATTAGATTTAAACAATAAGACTAAACATGTTGAGCTATATAACAATAGTTAGTTTTCTGTCTATAAATATATCAAAACAGTTGTTCCTGTGTCTATTAAAACATGTAAATATTAAAGCATCTTTGGTGTTTCCATGGTTTCTACAAAATAAAACCGGAAACCGAGGGTTAACACGGGTATGACGCAATTGACAGGCGACTCCTCACACGTCCCAGAGCTTTGGTTAAAATTGCAATTTTCTCACGATTTACAAATTTTGGATATCGTAAGTACTCAAGTGAACAAAATATATAACACCGGCCTAGTAGTTTTGGGATATTTTACTGCAAAATTCTTACATATTGCACCTTTAATTTTATTCATAAGTGGAAATTTGTCATTTTTACATTTCAGAGCGATTTCTATCTTCCGGTTTGAAAAGCAAAGTCGGAGCAATGTCACAAAATCTGACGTCATTGTGTACTACCGGCAAGATCCGTAGAGCTGATTGGCTCCAGTATGGGCTGAAAGAACATGCGCTGAGCACCGCGATGAGTTTAACAACACTAGCCACGTGGATTATAGATCATATACAGAATAAAGTATCCATGTTTAAAGTTTTTATAGATGTATTTCACACACTGTCCTGCACCAAACATGAACCAGCACGGTGTATGAACACATATTTCATCATGTCGTCTTCAAATGAATTATATGTGCAAACTAGACACTGAGACAGTGGTGTCTGAACACGATGACACGATTATTCTGATAGACAAAAGACTGATTTAGATCGAAAATTCAAAGAAGAAAGGACAAAATAAAGTAACTATTGTCTTTATTCTTTCTGTGTTGAACTATGCGTCGTTTATCATGAGACTGTAGTTCTCGTAAATGTAATGAAAATATTATTAGCCCATATAAATATTCATGCACATTTCTCCCTTGTGCTTGGGAGTTTGTTGTCATTTTTCTCCATGCTCGTATATTAATATTCATTATTCTGTATAATGAGTGTGTTGTAGGTCTGTGTTTCATTGGTTGTTCATCAATAAAAGGATAGTTCACCCAAAAATGAAAAAAATGTAACACAAAATAAGATATTATGAAAAATGTTGGGGTAAAAAAACAGGACCCCAGTGACTTCAAAATATCTTCTTTTGTGTGTAGAAGGAAAAAAAAAATCATATAGGCTTGGAATGACATTTTAGGTGAGCTATTCTTTTAACTCACATATTATATAGGAGTTTGTCAGTATTTCTCATTGCTTTTCTCACCCCAGTCCTTTCAAAATGTGTTCCATGTTGCATGGTGCTGGGTAAATTGGTCATAAATTTATGCAGAAATTCAGGCTCTTCAGCAAATGTACACACTTGAATGTTCTTGACAAAAAAAAGAAAGAAAAAAAAGCACTTCAACTTATCACGTAACTTTTTCCAACACTTAAATGTAACTCTCTGCGTGAATGAATCCTTAGTTAAATGAGAAGCGCCTGCACAGCATCATGGTACATGCTGCTGTTCAGTACTCACTCAGAAGAGGAGTTCTTTATTGGGCTGACAGGCCTCTTGAATAGTGGGAGGAACACAGTGAGATGAGATCACAGAGCAAACACAGAGATGATACTTTGCGGTGCTCTAAAGGGGCAAATTTTTCATAATCTTCTCTTCCTCCTCCCACTTTCTCTCTCCTCCCATCTCCTGCACTTTTCAAAGTGTCCAAAGAAATTATTATTATTTTTTTTTTTTTTGAGAAATGACAGTGACAAAGACACCTTTGTGTCTAAGAGGGAAATGGATGAAAGGAATGGAAGAGAGGAAATAAAAATAACTAAATGAAGGCTGAAAGATGCCTCAGAGAGACATCAAGGTGGAAGGGAGAGGCAGGTGGTATGATCTACCTAGTAAACAACCATTCTTACCATGAGCCTCTGTCAGCATAAGCCTTTGATGTGGAGAGGCAGAAAGAGCTACAACTTCTCAATATGTTCTTATAGTCACATTCTTCCTCTGTAAAACTAGGAGAAGAATCTATTTCAAGCTTTGGAACATTAAAAAAAAAATGTGTTTGTATATCACTTTTATTTCTCTCAGAGTGTGATCAAGGTAGCCAGTTTTCATTTGCACAAAGAGAAGACCCACAATCCTGTGAGAGGAAGGTGTGAACTGATAAAATGGTGTTGTGTGAACCTGTGGGGAAAATAGATGTTTTGCTATGTGCAAATGTACGGGTTGTTTTGGCATAAAATTTGTTATTCGCGAACTGTCATAAGAATATACTACTATATTAGACTAAGCTTTGTATGTTGCACAGTTATTCAAACTCATATGCTGCAAAAGTCAAATAATTGAGATCCCAATCTGAGGGCTTCATCTGAATTTAATTGTTATACTGGTATTCAGGTCTGTGGATCTTCTAAATGCAGAATCAATCCATTATAGTGGGAAAATTCTACTGAATATGCCGTAGCACTGCTGGGGTCAACCTGTAAAGACATCTGTGACATATATCGAACAGGAGCCTACATGTTAAATGTTTTGAATGTGAATGTCACAGAAGGTCATTTGTAGCATGATATACAATGGTGCCCTGAGGTGGGGGGGATCTAGCAGCATGCTTTGAATGACTCATTGAAATCGACTGATTGGAGGACAAACAATCTGACTCAAGTGCCAGATGGAAATGAAAGGGATGGCTTCCATCAGTTGTTTGACTTATTTTGAACATTGTGCTTGACTGCAATTGATGTAGAGCCATGATTAACAGGTAAGGGTATTAACTGCAACAACAGAACAAATGTAAATGCAATCATTAAAATGAAATAAAGGGGTCAATTATTTAGTGTTTTAGTTTTATAATCAGTTCCTAATCAACCTCAATAAGATCATTTAGATCACAAAGACCCACAACACAATTGGCTGTAAAATACATAGTTTTTTTCTTTTTTTCTTCAGGCTTTTAGTTAAATGCCTGAAATAAGTTGTTGTGGTTAGCATGCTCAGTAATACCTCACTCATGATTTTTTAAAGCTTGTATGAGTCTTGAGGTGGTTGCTATCAAGTGGCTAAATAGAACTATAGAGATTATCTGGGACATGAAATGTCACACAGAAAAGGTAAACTCATTACTAGTGCACTTTTACAGCCTTACTGTTCTTGCAAACTATTCTAACTCAAACTTCACAACTTGTGGATTTTAAATAAAGATTTTCAGTAAATAGTGTCATAATTTTTGGAAACTTAGTGGTATAGTTTGTTTATTGCCTAATTTAGCCTATATTTATTATATTCAGGGTTCAAAATTCATAAAAGTTGTGTTAATTTCTGAAGATTATCTTAAAGAAAAGAACGTGTAAGAATTATAAACTTGTTGATCACAGAGCTTTATTTTTTGCAATAATCCAAAAGTCAGTGGGAAAATCCTATTGGCTTTTGTCGAGGGAACCAGGGTGAAGCAAACATCCGGGTCGGCCTACAAAAATAATATCTGCAGCACTCTGTTGAGGCTGGCAGGATATCACATTGTTAATTTGTACATTATCTTGAAACATTTATTTGAGGAATATTAGATGAGCTGTACTTTGTGATAAAAGATGATGTATCTCAGTGATAGTTGAAGTTTGATGGTAAGATCCAAAGTCAAGTCATCTTCATTTATATAGCGCTTTTTACAATACAGATACTTTCAAAGCAGCTTCACAGTGATAATGGGAAAATTATTGGAGAGAGATTGTTTTGGCTTTATAGAAGCTCTGGGAAAAAGTTATTATCGAGCTAAAGTAAGTTTTTGATTGAATCACTTCCTTTGTATTCATTATTAATATAGGGACCACTTAAATGACACCTTTTTAATTGAAAACAGAAGACTTAATGTGTTCTTGCTGTTCATTTATGTGTTTAGTCTATAGGTATGGACGTTTGAATGTGTATGTGTGCTGACGCTTAGTCTTTCTTTACAAAGTGACATCGCCAAATTACTGGTCTTGTCTGCATAATACAGAATTATTAGTCGTTTCCATGGATCCATGCAAACTGGAATCATTTCGATAACGTTTTATCTATACATAGGGAAAGGAAAGGGAAGGGAAGGAGGCCTTCGCAGGGGATTTTTTAGTTTAGTTGACACTTCAGGGCTGTGTTGTCATCGTGTCTAGGTGCAGGTCCTTCATCTCATCTGGATACGGCAAACCTCGGCATAAACAGAGAGAGACTAATATTAGCGTAGACGCCATTCTTTTTATGATGTAACGAGTACATCAGGTGTTATGGGAACTGTTTCCAGTTCTGGCTGACAAAATTTATGCAGCCTAACAATTTACATGATTTGAATTATAGAAGTAGATAATGTGATATGTGCATGCCAGGTTAAAGAGATGTGTTTTTAGTCTAGATTTGATCTGACAGAGTGTGTCTGTTTCCCGAACAATGCTAGGAAGTCTGTTCCAGAGTTTAGGTGCAAAATAGGAAAAGGATCTACCACCTGCGGTTAATTTTTATATTCTAGGTATTATCAACTGGCCAGAATTTAGAGATCGCAATAAATGTGAAGGACTATAATGCCTTAAAAGCTCACTCAGGTACTGGGGAGCTAATCCATTTAGTGCTTTGTAAGTAATTAGAAAGATTTTAAAATGTATACAATGTTTAATAGGGAGCCAATGCAGTGTTGACAGAACCGGGCTAATATAAAATCATACTTCCTGATTCTAGTAAGAACTCTAGCTGCTGTGTTTTGGACCAGCTGGAGTTTGTTTATTAGGCGTGCAGGGCAACCACCCAGTAGAGCGATACAATAATATAGCCTTTGGGTCAGGAATGCATGAACTAACTGTTCCGCATTTGTCATTGAGAGCATACAGCTATGGAAAAAATTAAGAGACCACTCCAAGTTCAGAAATCAATGTTAAGTGGTCTCTTAATTTTTTCCATAGCTGTATGTCGTAATTTAGATATATTTTTAAGATGGAAGAATGCGGTTTTAAAGATGCTAGAAACGTGGCTTTCAAATGAAAGATTGGCATCAAAGAGCACACCCAGGTTCCTAACTGATGACAAAGACTTGACAGAACATTCATCAAGTGTTAGACAGTATTCTAGGTAATTACGTGCAGAGGTTTTTGGTCCAATAATTAGAATCTCTGTTTTTTTTTTTTTTTTTTTTTGTTTTTTTTTCAGAATTAAGTAGTAGGAAATAGTCATCCAATTTTTTATATCAGCTGCATTCCATTAATTTTATGAATTGTTAAGATGCATCGTGGCGTGAAGAAATACAGAGCTGAGTATCATCAGCATAACAGTGAAAACTAATGCCATGCTTTCTAATGATATCTCCCAAGGGTAGCATGTACAAAGTGAACAGCAACGGTCCTAGTATTGAGCCTTGCGGTACTCCATACTGAACTTGTGATCGACTTGACATCTCTTTGTTTACTAGTATGAACTGATAACGGTCAGATAAGAATGATTTAAATCATGCCAATGCAAAGCTTGCTAGTGATTGTCTGTGTGCACATAAATCATTTTTGTTTCTAAAGAAAATCTCTCCCTGAGCTTGTGGTGAGAAAGTAGAAGACCATGGCAGAAGCAAAAATTGATAATTTTTTTAAAACTTTCTGAGACTCAGGACTCAACTAATCTCTTCAATTCTCCAGCTGTGAACCTTAGAGAGTCTTTGGCCACTTAAACTTTCCTCCTCACCATGTATTAGGATGATTTAGACATACGTCCTCTTCCAGGTAGATTTGTGACATCTTTAGTTGAA
This sequence comes from Chanodichthys erythropterus, assembly GCF_024489055.1. Classification (NCBI taxonomy): domain Eukaryota; kingdom Metazoa; phylum Chordata; class Actinopteri; order Cypriniformes; family Xenocyprididae; genus Chanodichthys; species Chanodichthys erythropterus. The sequence continues at coordinate 24,389,583 of NC_090231.1, read as the reverse complement.
TGGAAATTCTTAATTATTGCCCTGATGGAGGGGATGGGGATTTTTAAATGATTTAGCTGTTTTCTTGCATTTTCTATTTTGCGAAGCTCAACAATCTTTTGCTGCACATCAGAACTATATTCTTTGGTTTTACTAATTGTGATGAATAATTTTGGGAATTTGGCCTTTGTGTTTCCTCATGTTTATACTCCTCTGGAACAGGAAGTCATGGCTGGACAATATCATGTTCATGATCACCCTGGTGTGCTAAAAAAAAAAAAAAAAAAAAATGTAAATATGAATGGGAATATACTTCAATTATATTTTAACCATAAACAATTTCTTGGGGTGCCAATAATTGTGGCCAGCGTGTTTTGAAGAAAAACATTTATTTCATAATATGATTTCCACCCCACTTTCAATTCTTTTCCTTCAATGATAGGTTAGATTTTTGCTAATTTGATGAATTAAAGATCAAAAGGATAAACTATGCAGATTTATTTTTACAGACATCTTTGATCATATTTACCAAGGGTGTCAATAATTCTGACCACCACTTTATATAGTAGTGAGGTAAAAATAGATGTAGGTCAGGTTTCAATACTGCATATCAACCTCAGTGTTCCATAAAACAATAAAATGTGTTATCTTAAAATGATCTGAAGAGAAAATGTATAATTGATTAGATCTCTTAGTCCTTACGTGTAGGGAAAAAAGGCACCATAAATATATTTATCAGTAAGCTCACTTGTTGATTCTGACCCTGTTGTTGATTCAGTGCTGGGCTTATACATCTACAAATGAAATCCCCTTGATCACTAAAAACCCTTTGCAATGTAAGGTGAAACTGACATACCTACGGTCAAGTGTATGATTAAAGACACAAAGACTCTTTGATTTAGTACAGATACTTTTTACCTCACTGAAAAATATCTGTAGTAGCTTTTGATCTCAAATAAAGCTGTGAGAGTAGCCATAATTTGGATTTTTCCTGGAAACAAACATTCTTTTCAGCTTTGTTTGATTTTTCCTTCCAACATATCAAAGCCTCTATGCACCGCATCTCTTTCAGAAATCAAAGTGATGCTGTGATTTTCATACCAGAGAGGAAATATTCAGTCCTTCAATAGATGACCTAATAATAAGAGAGAAACTAGTAGATTAGATCCTGTGTTCTACTATTATGATTTATTATTAATGGATATTATTTATTCTGAGCAAGTCTGCATTTGTGAATTATTGTAATAATACAGCTCGGGCTGCATATCGCAGAATTATTAATGCTGCCTTTGCCAGATTTATCAAAACCTTCTCCAAAAAATTACAATGCCTGAAATTTCACGGCCAAGTCAGCATTCCTAACAGTGTCATTGTTCCTTGACTTTCACAACCCAGAGAGCTGAGGCTGCAAATATGCCACCTCTCTCTTCCCTCGTTAATATTTCTACTAGCGCGGTTTGTTGAGTAAAACCTTGTCGGAGATTGACACGTAGGGCTGCTGAAATTGACACTGAGAGATCACCTCCCCACCAGCTCTGAGGTGACAGGTCATAAATCCCTACAGAAATCCACCGGGGGGGAAAACACAGACCTGAAGGAGATTTCTCCTCATGCATAGAGAGCTGCTTCCCGCCGTCTCTGCCACTCCCAGCCCCCTGGGGACCAGCTGCCCACCACGCTGCATGCAAAGCAGCCCCACTGTCGACTGGGTGTGGGCAACACAACTTTCGTGCTTGTGTTGAAAAGAGGCATGAGAGAGGAGGGGATGTCTCCAGAAATTGTAGCCCTTTCCCTATTATCCGGGTGATTCTGAATGCCAATTACCCAGAGTTCTGTGGGGAATGGTCTGTCAGTCTGGATGGGTCTGCCATGTGAAGGAGAGAAGCAGACGCTGTGACTGCTGACAGTTCAGCATGGTGAAAAGACACAATTTTGTAAACACACATCAGGCACGGAGACAGTAAAGCTCACACATCCTTCTCTGTAAAGCCCTGGCAGTGTCAGCCATCATTCAGCCTATAAAGCATAACACCTAGACAGCAAAGTGGCTACCTAAAAGTTTAATTTATTCACAAAAGTCAGTGAAAAGGGGGTGATTAAAACTAGGAGCTCCTGCTAAGATGCTAAGACTGAAGCCTTTCATTGAGGTTTGTCAACAGAAATGAACCTGCTATAGTGTGACGGCTCATTAAGTGTGGGACAATATATATATAATACAATAACATACAATAATATACATTTTCCACATCCATTATCAATTTGTATAATTTTGTTTGTACAAACAGGCCTATATAATGGTTTTCTATACTGGAGGTGGGCTTGTCAAACTCTTAGACCCCTGAATGCTAATCCAATTTCCAGGCTGCCTGGCTTTGCTTTTTTTGTCCACTTTGTCCTCATTCTCCTCTCTCCTTGTAAATCAAATGTCATTTCATATCAGGAATTCTGACGAGTAGATGCGGTTGAGATTTGTCTCCATTTTGCCACCTGGCTTACCCAGCTTTGATGTAATCGTTAAAAAAAGATACGAGGGGAATGAAGAAGTACCTGTGTTTGTCAGACACTGTTTTCTCATCAGATGTGCGCACAGTGATAAGAATCAGAGCAATGCCCATGGGCTGAGTTACATTCTGCATGACAATCCGCAAACATGTGTGCCTGCCAGAGGCCGGTCGTACTTTCTGCATGGAGGGACCTACAAATTCAGCTACTGTAGTTGTATTGTCAATTATGTCACCATTTATTCACTCCCATGTCATTCCAAACTTTATTTTCATCAAAAAATATATTGATCTATAAATCTACTGATCTATTTGATCAGTGTCTTGTCCATAAAGTCAATGGGGGATTGTCCTTCATTGTATGGATAAAACATTCTTCTTCTATAGTGTAATACAAGATTGAACAAAATAAGGGTGAGCAAATTACTTTTTTTTTATTATTGGGTTAACTATTTTGTTGAATGGTTCCAGTAAATATGTAATTTCTCTTTATAAATGTGGATTCTGAATGACAAATAAAATTAAAGCTGCAAGCAGTGATGAAAGGGCCCTCGCCACCCGTTGGCATCAGTAAAACAGTGAACAGTGGGTGACATGGATGCAAGCGAGTAAATACAGGAAAAATATAGCCAAGTCATTTCAACGCGCCACACTTCCTGCTGCCAACAGGTGGCGCTTTGACCATAACCGAATATTGCGATGTAGATGTCCTCAGGCCAGGACTATTATCAAACACGTGAAGTTTGGAGCAGATCCGACATTGTATGCCTGAGTTACTAGAACTTCCTGTTTCTTGGCTTTAATCGCATACATTAGCACTAAGCCAAGTGTTTCATGATTTAACATATTTCTAGTATGTTTGGTACATCATGGCATATTAAAATGTTTTTCTGAGAGTGAACTAAAGTGTAAAGCATACCATGTCCTGTTGCCAGCAGGTAGCGCTATGACTAACTGAATATTGGAATATAGATGTCTTTAGGCTAGGACTCTTATCACACATGTGAAGTTTGGAGCAGATCGGACATTGTATGCTTGAGTTACAACAGCTTCATCATTCATGGCGAAACATCAGAATTTGTCAGGCTGCCACAGACACGCCCTTCAACGAAAACTCAAGATCTTTGCAATTAAATGTCACTAAGGCCTTAAGATTAGACTGACCATATATGATGTTGTTATTATTAAATGTCTTTGAAGAGTTAATCACAGTGTAAAACATGTCATTTCCTGTTGCTGGCAGGTGGCGCTATGACTGCAACTGAACATTGGCATATAGATGTCTTCAGGTCAGGACTCTAATAAAACTTGTTAAGTTTGGGACAGATCCAACATCGTATGCCTGAGTTACAACAACTTCCTGTTTCATGGCAAAACATTGAACTTTGGCAGGCCGCTACGGCCACACCCTTCAGCGAAAACTCTAGATCTTCGCAATTTAACGTCACAAAGGCTGATTAAAGCTCTAGGAGGAGTTTGTTAAAGTACCACGTCTGTAAATGGCAAAAACTGCACAAATTTTGCAAAGAAAATTCAAAATATCTGACTTCCTGTTGGTTTTCAGATTTCACTCTTTTTTGTAGGTATTGGGCTGTTAGATGTGTGTACCAAATTTCATACTTGTACGTGAAACGTAGTGTCAGGGGCACTTTGTTTAAATTTTTTAGGTGGCGCTATCGAGCCATTTTGCCACACTTAATTCTGAAACCCATATCAGATGTAAATTTTCACCACTTCTGACGCATCTGCAAAGTTTCATGAGTTTTTGAGTATGTTTCGGCCCTCAAAAAAGTGATTCACCTTACATGGCGAAACATCAGACTTTGTCGGTCACCACGGACACGCCCTTCAACGAAAACTCAAGATCTTTGCAATTTAACATCTCAAAGGCCTTAAGATTAGACTGGCCATATATGATGTGCTTCTGGTTTAATCTCTATGAGGAGTTAATCACAGTGTAAAACGTCATTTCCTGTTGCTCCCAGGTGGCGCTATGACTGTAACTTAATATTGTCATATAGATGTCTTCAGGTCAGGACTCTAATAAAACATGTGAAGTTTGGGGCAGATCAGACATTGTATGCCCGAGTTACAACAACTTCCTGTTTCATGGTGAAACATCGAACTTTGCCAGGCCGCCACGGACACGGCCTTCAGCAAAAACTCTAGATCTTCGCAGTTTAATGTCTCAAAGGCCTTTAGATTAGACTGACCAAATATTATGTTGATCTGATTTAAGATCTAGGAGGAGTTCATTAAAGTACAACATGTGGAAATGGCAAAAACTGCCAAAATTTTGTAGAGAACATTCAAAATATCTCACTTCCTGTTGTAGGTATTGGGCTGTTACATCTGTCTACCGAATTTCATAACTGTACATGAAACGTAGCACGAAGGGCGCCTAATTGAAATTTTGTAGGTGGCGCTATCGAGCCATTTTGCCACACTAAACTTTGCAGGACTTAGGCTCTCCAGAACCGGAGTTTGCCACCCCTGATTTATATTAATTTGATTATGGGGGAAACTGGAGCATCCAAAGGAAACCCAAACAGACACACGGAGAACATGCAAGCACCTGGCTCAGTCGGGACTTGAACGGGGCACCTTCTTGCTGTGAGGTGACAGTCCTAACCACTGAGCCACTGTGCAGCCCCATGAATTCAAGAATTTTGGCATAAACATGTAATTTACATATAATAAAATAATTGTCAATGAAAAACAATAGTGATTAAAATAAAAGTTCACTCTTATCTTATTCATCAGGTCCCACATAGTCAAGGTGACTATAGAGCACTAAAACCCTGTAATTAAATAATCGCTTATGTTAACTAACCACTGTTTTCTCAAATCGTCCTGGGTTGGATTAAAACTTGAGTTGACAAATTGAGTTTGGAAAATTCTTTACACAGTAATGATCAGAATCTCTCTTCTCCTGTCTATGACAATGTTCAAATTCTTAAAATCCTTTTGTGAACACTCATTTCAAGAGCTGTTTAGTCAACTAGGTGAATACAGCACATTGAAAACATAGATAACCAGAAAAGTGCCCTCCATAAGTATTGGAACAGTAAAGACAAAATCGCTCTGTTAGCTGTGGTGTCAAGACATCTATAAATACGATTAAAAGATTAATATGAGGCAGAAGTACAGAATGTCACATTTTATTATTGGCTGTTTCAACACAAAATGTTTTACATACTTAGAAGTACAGCACTTTTAGAGTTTCATCCCTCTGCCTAATGTGAGCATAAGTAATGGAACAGTTTAACTTAAAGCAAATGTAAATGTGTAAAAGCTAATATTTAATTGTAAATCCCTTGCAAGCAATCACAGGAGCGAGTCTGTGACCCATAGACATCACCAGACTCTTGCTTTCACACTTTGAAATGCTTTTCCAGGCCTTTGATGCAGCCATTTTCGACGGTTGCTTGTTTTGGGGAGTTTCTACCTTTAGTCTCCTCTTCAGCTGGTGAAATGCTTCTGTACTTCAACCTCATCTTTTAATCATATTTATAGATGTCTTGACACCACAGGTAACAGAGCAATTTTGTCTTTACTGTTCCAATACTTACAGAGGGCACTGTAGATTACCAGAAACCAGCAAGTCAAGCTATTTGAAAATAGAAGTACGTCACAAAGCTCAGTGAAAGTAGTCCATTTTGTCACTCATTTCCAGCCATTGCGATTGAGTCGATGTTGGGCACAGCTGTTTAGTTCATAGAAATGTATAGTAGCTGTTGAGGACTTATTGTTGTGATTTGGGACTCTCTGACTCATTCAGTTAGGTAGAATCATGGTGTCTATCTTTGAGGTCACAGCTGTCATATGAGGTCTCATAGCTTGTGATGACTTGTAGCCTGTAATCTCTTTTTGACATTTACAGGCAAGCTCCTAAGGGTAGGAGATGTAATATTAAAGCAAATCTACATTAAACAAAGACGATTTTGGTGTCTGAATGTCTGAGTAAAAACAGAGATGAAAAAGAAAGTTGCTGTGCACAAAAAAGCCCCTTTAACGATTACAGTTTAATGGTGTCTGCCAAATAACACTTGAGCTTTTAATCAGTTTACTGACTCATTAATGGTTCACACCTTTGTTAATTTAACATTTATAACCTCCTTATGCTTTGTAATTGACTTTCAAAATGTGAAACGACAACTGTGTTATATTACTCTCATTAAGCACAGCTGTTTGAATAATCCGCTGTTCTAAGATAGTTTTAATTAATGACACAAAGTCAATTTATTTAATATGACTGATCATTTTTAGTTATGAAGAAAACTTCTGTGGTCTTTTGAAAAATAATCTGCCATTTTTTGGAGTGCTATAAATCAAGCTCCCTTCAACATGCTCTTGCAAATGAAACCCGAGACATTGGTGGCATATAAGAGCAAGGTCCAATCTAGCCTTACGAACAGTCTTAACATTAGGTGGAGGTGACAGGGAGACAGGGAGACTATTTTACCTTGTCTAGAAAAATAAACCCTGCTTTGTTAGTGTGCTCAATATAGACGAGAGAAGCTCCTTACTGTGTGTTTAGATGTTACACAGTCACAGCATGTGATTGAGGCCAAGTGGATGCACAGGCAGGCAATGAATTGAAGAGCAACTTTTGTGTCCATTTGAACTCTTCCTGGACATAAAATGTCCACATTGTTCTCTCTTTTACAGAGAGGTGAAATAGAGAGAAAACATGGGAATTTTCATCTGCAAAGCCTGAGCTAAAACTAAAGCAGTGTATTTTCACTAAGCTTTGCAAACACCAGTGTGCAGAAGTCTGTTGAGAAAAGCTGAAAAGAAGAAGAAACACAGGACTAATGTAGGTGTATGTCTGACACCTTGTGCATTTGTTCTCAATTTTCTCTTTACACAAGCTATTGTTGTACAATCCGAGCACTGCAGTTTTAAACATTAGAATGCCACACCAGGGTAAAGCAATAGTCCCAGCCTCATCAAATGTGACTGGGGGGGCTTTTCTTGGCTGTGGTGCAAGGCTGCTTTGAATCATCTGTCAATGCCCTCCCCTGGATAAATGTCATATGTGGAATATCGCAGGTGGCAGCTGGGCTGCTCCAGTGCGGGGGCAGGCAGCCAGAAAACAGCCGAAAGCGTCCCACGTTCACCGCGGCGTGCAGCCATTTTCTCTTATTTATTTACTCTCAATGCAGGACCTCAGACCACACACATCAGCCAAGACCAAAGGGGTCTCCAAACCATTTCTCAAATTTAATCAAAAACACACAGGGGTTCCCTTTCCTCTGGCAACCCCTGCATGGTCAGTGTGTGACGGTCTACAGAGTTTCATTTGTGCCGCACATTGCAAAAACCTTATAGCAGACGGAGAGAAAACTGTTTGCCTCATTTGACTATATCAAAATAACACTTTACAATACAGGTGCACTAATATGCATTAATTCATACTTAACTAATGCACAGATAATCATGTTTTAATTTATGACTCATGAAGAACTAAACCTGCATCAGCAACTAATAAAGATTCTATATGATTAATAGATTAAGTATATATGAATTGTTAATAAATAAATATATTAATTCCTTAATAACATATATTTTATTAACTAAAAGTGTAAATTAATATGTTAACTACCACAATTGGTTGAAGCCATGTTCTTCAACTGTCAGTTGTCTGCTTTAATTAATCATTAACTAATGATTTGAAAATGTATCATTATGTTATGACTTTACTTGTTGAGGCACATGACTATTAACTAATTGCTAAGTAATATGTCATTAATGGGTTTTGACACTTGCACATGCAGTGAGTGTAACGTCAGAGAATGTGTTTGAAGGATGGGTAAGTTGGGCTGCACACAAATATCAGCACACCAGAATCTAAACTACAGACTGATGTTATACTGTGATTAAACTGGATGTGACCATTATTGAGTAATGCTGCAACAGTTGTTTACACTGGACATGGCAGACCATTGCAAGTCCATTTTTCCTTCATAACAGAAGTGACGTTTTGTTGTGTTGTGTTGCGTCGTGCCGCATCCAGTGTAGAATCACTATCCCTGATTATAAAGGGTTATTTTCTCTTTGTCCGGTCTAGACACAGTGTTACGAAATAGCAGTGCCCAGCCACATGTTCTCAATGTTACGCCTTTGAATTCTAGACCTCAAGCTTAACCTGACATATTCCTGTGCCATGAACAACAAGGTTCTGGATGCAGCAGTTCATCTGGTACAGTGGAATCACGGTTGTAAATAGTTGGAAATTGAAATCCATGGCTTAGTGTAGATGTCAAAACCATTATGACATATTAATTAACAATTAGTTATGTGCCTCAACAAGTAAAGTCATAACATAATGATACATTTGCATATCATTAGCTAATGATTCATTAAAGCAGACAATTTGAAGTTGAAATACATGGCTTCAAACCATTGTGATAATTAACACATTAACTTACACTATTAGTTAATAAAATGTTATTAAGGAATTAATACATCATGAAACATTTAATTAATAGCAAATCATATGTTACTTAATCTATTAATCATATAGACTCTTTATTAGTTGCTGATGCAGTAATCTCTAATTAATGGTTTAGTTCTTCATGAGTCATACATTAAAACATGATTATCTGTGCATTATTTAAGCATGAATTAATGCATATTACTGCACCTGTATCATAAAGTGTTACCAAATATCCTACTGACAATGTGTGCCTGAGCACCAGGATGGTTTTCTTGCTAAAACCCTATAACACCCTCAGAGTTGCCCTATAGTGATAAAATATTCCACTATCTACGCTTTTATTCTCAAGGCTGAGAACAAAAGTGTAGGTGGAAGATCAATGGGTCACATTCACTAATAATTGCTTGGATTATTTGTATTTATACGCACAGGAGAAGTTCTCACAAAAAGTGTCCACCTAATTCACAACGCGTGTGTACGCACATGGATTTGTTCTTAACCTCGTTCAAACGTTAATGAATTTGGAGTATTCTAAATGAGCGGCCACATGCCTGAGGTTAGTAATTTGCATAAAACATGCCCAAACCATGTCCATATAAGGGCTTTCCTATTGCGCTCTTAGCAAACATGATGCTCTCTAAATACATGCAAACAAAAGTTAATGATGAAACATGATTTGTTGTTGTGCTACTACTACAAATAATATATATTTTTTAAATTTAATATATTAAATTTAACAGTGCATCTTCCTCTTCCCTGTTCAAATGAAAGTTTTGTCCATGCTGAGGTTGTTTTTGTTTAAATTATTTCAAGGAATGCTCTGATCATGAATGTCTGATGAGAAAATAAGCATTTTGAAAAATCAATGTTATTTAGACTAAGACAGAATTTTTTTGTAATATTATTTATAGGATAATACGATAGCCTGCCAGGATGTTAAAAAAGAAAGTGTGAATGTTTTTAGCTTTGTGAAGAGCATTTCAGTTCCTATATGCTATACTCAGTCGAGTAGAAAAACTGCCTTTCCAGCTCAGTAAAGTTTGAATAATTGAAGTTCAGTATGAAGATTGACAGGAGATGCAAGTCTGCCATTAATATGGAATGAATGTGACAGATTGTTTATTAAGGACTTGTCGTTGTTTACTACAAAGGGCAGCTTTGCCTTGACTTTGAGTGCTGTTAGAAACAGAGTTCAGAGAAGGTTCAGACAGCCTTCTGCATGTTTATCACTTAAGGCCTCTAGCAAAATCCTTACTCTAAACTGTCCATCCTCATAGAACCAGTCCACTGTGAAAGATGTAATCACGTCTGCAAAATATTGCACTTTTAGCCTCTGATTTATCACTGAAGTGAGGCTGACAAGAGACAAAAAAGCTTGAACCAAATCCCCCCTTACATCGAAAACCAATCACACATCACAGCAGAGGCAAAAATGGATCTAGTGTTGTATTGCATTTACAGATACAGACCCTTTACAAGAGGTTTATATATGAAACTCTCTATCTACTGATTTTCAGCAGGTATCTCAGGCCGTGTATCATTTCTTAGCAAATGTTTATGAACAATTGTACTTCAAAAACTGCAGCATATACTGAATCTAATAGAAAATGCCCTGAAGCGGGTGTGAACATGTGCACCTGAAACTTTTAAATATATGCCAGTGGTCTCTCTACAACACAGGTGCCAATGAAATACATTCCACTCCATAACTTGACACACTGCATCTTTCTTCTGGCTTATTTCACTAAAAATGCAACATGCAAAACCTGGAATCTTAGAAATGTGCAGCACATTGTAATTCCAGGGGGAAAATCCCATAAGAGTTTTATGAGTCTAGCTCATATTAGCTGTGAGGAAGAAAGGCTCAAAGCACCTGTTTTTTTGTGTGTGCGCGTGTATTTATTCATTCCAACATCTTTCATCATATATAGCTGACAGTCATGACCATGGTGGCCTGTAGACACCTGTGTTAGCAGGATCTGAGCTGAGAGGAAGAAGACCTTTGAGGCCAACAAATCATGCCAGTAAACTCAATAAAACCAAGCATGTGAAAGATTTATCCTCCAAAACAAAGGCTGCAATGGAATTGGTATGTGCTGACAACCTTGAGGGCCATGAAAGTTTGCACCAAAGAGACCACGCGTTTCACCATAGAGAAATACGGGGCTAGTTGTCACAAGAGGTTTACGTATCAGTAACAGTAAGGTTTAGAGTCAAAAGTCCAAATACACAAATGTGTGTTTTTGGAGCAGTGCTACAGAATTAAAATTCAGAGTTCTTCCCTTCAAAAACTTGCATTTTCATCATATCTTTGCTAGTTTTTTGGTAACAAGTGAACAGAAAGCAACACTGATATACAGGGAAGAGTAAGAGTTAGCTAGAGTACATAATGCAGCAGATTTTAGCCAGAATGTTGAGCTGTGTTTTCAGGACAGGAATATTTCTCATAAATTTTGGTGCAAAATTTTGTTGAACTGAACCTTTTCTTTTTTTTTTTTTTTTTTTTTTTTTTTTAATGGGTAATAATGGTGGAAAACCATTAGACCACACTTAAAGTTATATATACTTTTAGTATTTAGAATTTTAGTAAGAATACATTCATTCAGCAAGGATACGTTGAAATGATCAAAAGTGTCTAAACCTTTAAAATGTTGCAACAAATTCCTATTTTCAATGAATGCTGTTCTTTTAAACTTTCTGTTTAGAGCCACACTCTGTAAGTTTTGCCTCTTTGTCGCCATCTCTGTTTGAAACCTGCAGTTAGAGTTATTTGCGGAATAATCATCTTTACGTGGGTTGTGCATTAGCACGGCTCCTCAGCCAGATTAATGTAATGCTTGTTATTGTCACCACATCTGTGTGAATATTGTATTTTGGAATCACAGATTCTACATCTTGGATGTATGACCAAAATAAGAATTTTCAACAGAAAATGTCATCTGAACAAGTAAGTAACATGTCTGCCACTTTTGTTCTGACCAACTGAGAAAAAAGCAATAAATCGTGCTGCAAGTGGTGATTAAATCTAATGATCGCTTAGCTCGGATCACGTCAAACGGTGAAAATTATTATTATTATTGTTATACTTTGTTCTGAAATTGTTAATGTTAACAACATCATCATTGCGTGACTGTGTATTTAGCATTGCCTAGAGTTCAATTTCTGTAGCCACTACGCAGTCTGAAGTCTTTTGCTTTTGACTATGGGTGAATCTCCAGTTGTCACTGAAGATTGTCAGTTGGATCTTTCTGGATTACAATCCACCATCAAAATGATGAGTTTAATTATTACAGCTGCTGTGAGAAATGGCTATAAATGATCTGCCGCCAACAGCATCCTCAACATGCCATATAGCCTACTAGCTGGGACTCCTTTCAGTTTACAGACGTGACATAATGATGCAAAGATGAACGGCTGCATGCCCGGATTTCCTGCAGAAACCCACCAGTACCACGTGAAAACATTATTATAAGCTTACCGTTGTGAATCAGGCTAAGGTAAGGAGATAATTTTGAACACTGGCTGGTTATTTACTTGTTCAAAAATTTATTTGGGGTATTTTTTAACCAAAAAAAAAAATGCAGCTTTAAGGAAATGGATCCATGAAAAAAAAACAAAAAAAAAAACAAACAAAAAAAAAAAAAAAAATCAACACTGATTATAAGAAATGTACCAGATTAACATCTTAGAATGATTTATGAAGGATCATGTGACACTGAAGGCTGCTGAATATTAGAAAACTGTTATTTTAAATTGTAATAATATTTCACAATATAACTTTTTGTTCAAATAAATGTAGTCTTGTTAGTGTAAGAGACTTCTTTGGACCCCACACTACAACCCTAAACTTTGGCAGTGTGTGTATATACTGTAGAAAGATGAAGGAAGGCCTCTGACTATCTTTAAATGTACAATCCTTCAATGAACTTTAACGAGTGAATTTAGAAATAAGGTTGAGACTCTCATCCTACTCAGTCCATCATTGCTCATCGGTGTGCAAGGGTGGGGTGATGCAGACATGCCCCCCCAAGGGAGAAGAGCAGGAGACAGAGTGCTCAGATACATCGAGAGGATGCATCTCTGAATGAGAGAGATGGTGACAGGCAGTTGCCCCTCTCTCCGCATGACCTCCCCGGGCCTTTGAGTGTGAATGTACACTCCAGAGTCACATCCTCACCAACAAAGCAGTGGGGGTACTTTCCCGAAGGGCACGCCACCAACAGCCCTCTGACATTCAAACATCTCTGTAGAGATGGAAAAACAAATCTAATAAATAAATAAATAAATATACAGGAGTTGCAAAAGGACTGGAATAGACTTGGCCAAACCTAAGGCTAAATCTCTACTTCTGCTGACCTTGAGTATGGAAAAGAACCTAGAGGTGTGTGCTTTCTGACAGGATGGGCAGCATGGAGAACACTGCACAGCCTCTGCATGAACTCATACCTCTTCCTCTCTTCCTGATTTTCTGATCCATGGAACAGAATGTTAAAAGTGTTTTAACCAAAAAAAAAAAAAAAAAAAAAGTTCTATGAAAGCATTAAAACTTGTACTTTAAGTCATTTATTTAGACCACTTTTCAAATGCATTATATGCAGATATTTTTAGTGGTTTAAAAAGGTTATAGCAAAACTCTTAAACTAAGGAAATCCAATATAAAAATGATACCTGTTACATGTAAAACATGTATTTGTTTTTAGAAAAATAAACAATTCTAAGGACTTTCTGGTTTCAATGATTCTCATAATAAGCCCTCCCTGCCTTTGCGATTGTGGAATTGTTTGCAGTTTGCTTGAATAAAATGAGATTGAAGTGCAAAACCACCTCCTCTCATATTCAGCTCCTAAAGTATTGCAGGTGATTCCATTTTTTTATGTTTGATTTAATTTCTTACTCACTACTCTAAAATCCACATATATTTTCCTGCAACAGGATATGTGCAAAATGAGGTTGTAGAACCCTCATGTAAATAACTGAACTCTGCAGAACAGAAATAAGTGCTCAAATAGAGTGACAGCCATATTTAGCTGGCTAATGAGTGATAGGACATGAAGGTTACTAATAGCCAAATTACTAATAGCATTTCCAGAGGGAAATGCCAGTGCTTGCAAGGCAGCATAAGAATAGTATTAAGAGATACATTGAGGTTAAGGTGATAATTTTAATTTTTTTATTTTGCCAATACAATGAATGTCAGTGGGGTCCAAAACAGCACTGGACCCATTTTTCATTGTGGACAAATCAAATTTTTCAAAATATCTTATTTTGTGTTGTATAAAACAAAGAAAGTCATACAAGTTTGGAACGACATGGGGGTGAATAAATAATAAGTGCTTTTTTTTTTTTTCTTTTAAGTTAAGTTTCAAAAATGTAATACTTACAGTTAGATGTTTAGAACAAACTTCTGACTAGAATGTCGCCACTGTATTATATCAATAGTGCTGCCTTGCAAGAAGGCACTGGTTCTTTTTTTGCTCTTCTTTCACTGGTTCTTCTTTCAGAGTAGGGTCTAAACCAAGGCCGTGTTCAGCCCCGACAAAACATTGCAAAACATTTTTTAAATGGAAATTGTGGTGCGTTGAACACCCTGTTCTGATGACTCAAGAGTTGCAACTATGGCAGCTGAGAAAGCCATTCTTTGTGATCTTTTTCAAGAATTGATATGCTATATTTTTACTATAAAACTCTTACGACAAACATGTCTTCTAATACCTTCAACTGTTGTGTATACCGAGCTACAGCGGACACATTTGTAAAGGACTTTATTTGGACCCACTGTGCGAGCTGTCTCTTTAATACTGTGTGGTTTATATACATGTTGCTGCTGAGTGGGCTGGCATTTTTAAAAAGCCATGTAAACATATATTTACTTCACGAGCATGGAAAACCGTGATAACAGCATTTACCTGTTGTCTGCAGGGTTGTGTTGTCTTTTCTCCACCTCGATAATATGTAATACTGAAAGTTGTCATAGGAGATTTCTTCTCTTAGCCCCTTTTTTGCTCTTTCAGTCACGTAAATTATGTGTTTACATCTCCATTATCATGAAACCCAACAAAAACAGCTCAGATCACGGCGTCTTCCATCTACTGGTTTTTAACGTTAGTAAATGCCACACTTAAAGACACCGCTGTTGGTCGCTTCACAGTTCCTATTTCCAGTGCGAATGCAGCCAGGAATATGGCCCGGGGGAGAAATTAAATCTCTGGGAACTATCCTGGTGGCTAGTTCCTAGAACTAAGTTCCTAGAACTATTCGGTGTGAAAGTCCCTTTTCATTCACTTTAAAAGAATAAATCGTCTCAGGTTGTATGTAACCATGGTTCCCTGAAAACAGGAAACGAGACTCTGCGCTTACCGCTTTGGGGAATGTCCAACGTGACCCGGTGTCTGAAAGCCAACTATCCAACAACTCTAATCTCCATTGGCCGGCGACAGCCTATAATGTAAAAGATGCGACCCGGAAGTATATAAGGAGCGCCTAGAGAATCAGTCAGTATCTTATCATCTTGAGGGACTGTTCAGCAGGCAGCCCGAGGCATGGCATGGCAAAGCAGAGTCTCGTTTCCAGTTCTCAGGGAACCATGGTTACATACGTAACCTGAGACGTTCCCTTTCGAAAGGGAACTCAACTCTGCATTTACCGCTTTGGGGAACGATATACTCACGCCGCCATGCTCGAGGAAAATGCATGCCAGAGATGGATAGACAAACGTCTTGTAGTTTCAAAAGAAATGCCATAAGCAACTCTCCCTCAGGTCACGCAAGGCTGTCAGTGACAGCATTCCCTACGGCCAACAGCCCAAGCTGAGCCTAAAAGAGGCCTTCCGCAGAAAGCCTTCCAAGGCTGCTCAGAGTTTCTGGGACCAACACTTCCATGGAAAAGTGGTCCCTTAAAGGGAATGTGGCCAGGAAACCGAAAGGAACCCCGGCCAGTCACTAGAGGGGAACAAAGTCACCCTCAGCGCCACCAGGGAGGCCGAACTAATTTGGCAAAGGACAAACTTAGTCTCGGCCAACCATGTCTGTTTACACAGAATCTCCGTAACGCATTCTTCAGAGAAGAGAGCAGGTAAGAGTGACTGTGAATGAACAGAAAGCAACTCAAACCCATGCGCAGAGATGGGCATCCTGGAGAGCAGAGAGCAGAACTCAGCTGAGAGCTGTTAACCCTCATATTGAGGGGAGTATAATCGGCTCATCCTAGGATCTACTCAGTGTCTGACTAATGCACTGAGGAGGCTGTGCACTAGAAAACCCTGATACAGGGGATCACAAACCAGCCTGGGGCTGATCTCAATGGGAGACTTCATAGAAGTCTATGACCAATGACCAGCTTAGGGAGCTAAGCAGACACAGACAACCCAAAGGGAAGTACGAAGCTCAACCTAACAGATAGACCATACTGTAGGCACATAGTCATGGAGGCCGGAAAGGGGCCTTCGACATAACTAAAGTCCCAGGGTAGCCCATAAGGCCACTCACATGAAACTTAACATGCTGGGCGCACGACCAACCATGTGATTAAGTGACTGTGAGTGCCCACAAAACAGTCCTTCCAACACAGTCCAACAAGCACTGTACTCGTTAAAAGAACATTTTTACTCTTTAAAGCAAGAGGAGTACAATGTATGCCATCACACGCTAAAGAAGGCACCGTGGGGCTTATAACCGCAGTACACACTTGGCAGTGTTATCAAGCTCCAGGTGGGACAAATAACCGAATTGCAAAGGAGGTTAATAAGTCACCCGGAGCCCTGGCCAGCCAGTGACATAAAATTCCCTTTACTCTCCTTAGTAAAGAAGTGTAAATGGTATATGCCAGCATGTTCCCAAAGGAGGCCAAGAGGGCCTACCTGTCACATGCAGTGCCAGCTAGCGGCCACTAAAGTTCTAGGAGCAAAATAGAACAAAGTTATAAACAAGGTGTAACTACTTAGTTCAACTAGAGCTGAAGAAGACCATGCTCAAGGAAGTAAATGCATAAAAATAGAACAACAGAGTGGTTTAACACAAGAACTCACACTGAGTGGCAAGCCACTCAGAAACTGTACTCAGTAAAAGCACCTTTTACTCTCAAAGCGAGAGGAGTACACAGCCGAACTCCAGCATGATACACAGGATGCCTGAAAAGGCCTACGACTTGTAAACATGTGGCGTCGGCTAGTGGCAATCACGACCCATCCATGGTGATGAGTCACATAGAAACCAACATAAAACTGTGCCAACATGCAAACTGAAAGGAGGCCCTAGTCGGGCCTTCGACTCCACAAGCACATGGCATCAGCCAGTGGTAGTTTCATGACCGAACCAGGCCAAGTACTTGGTAAAACCACCTTAACTCTTAAACAAGAGGAGTACACACTCCGCCACAGTACTCTACGAGAGGCCTGACCTAGGGCCTACTCTTACAGAGGTTGGCGTGGCTGATGGCAGTACGAGTCAGCAATTATGTCTCAACCATGGTGATGAGTCAAATAGAAACCAACCCAACTGTGCCAACATTAAACCTGAAAAGGAGGCCTGGCAAGGCCTATTACTTTTAGCAACATGTGGCACCAGCCAGTGGTCATAAAAGGGGACCAGAATTAGACCAAACAAAACAATTATGGGTAACAAGCTACAGCAACCCGAGCTAAGTCTACACATTCCAACAGGCAATGTACCAAAAATTTCATGGTACAATAAATATGCTAACATAGTCTAAGGGAGGCCTACAAGCATGAGCATAAGCCTGAGGCAGTGCTAAGATATGTGAGCAAACTCGCGATCGTATACCAACAGCGCGCGAGATACAAGTTGTACTTAGAAGGAGGCTAACAATAAAGAGCCAAAAATCTTTACAGTATATGTAAAACAGCTGCTGTTGTCATGATTGACTGGGATTATCATTTTTAATTCTAACCAGAATAAGACTCTCTGCACTCAACCTGAGTGTGCAATCCAACAGGTGATGCACTCAGTGAAACACAAACCCTAGCCGGGGAGTACAACAAAACACCACATTCTTAGATAGAGGCTAATCACAGCCTGCTATCATAGAAACAGGTGCTAACCTGTGGCAGCACTAGAGTAAGCACATATTTATGTATGTAGGGCCAAGGCTTAGAACCCAAAGCAAAAATAAATGCTTTGTAATACATGCCATCCAAACATGATAAATGCTTTCACCAGACAGATCTGAGAATGGAGGCTAAAACACTAGCACTCAAACTTGAATATAATTATATTCAATGTGTTTGTCAAATTAATAATGTAATGGACAAACACCTAACCTAGCTCTAGCCTAGCCACTAGCTATGGCCTATTGGGCCAAGCAAAGCCTGGGCTTCACTTTAAATCCTCTCAGATATGAGGAGAAAATGAAGCACTATAAGCCAATAGTGCCAGGCGGCCGATTAAAGCCGACCTGCACACAAATAACTGAAGTGACGAGTGCTAACTCAAACCAAACTAACAGTATTAGCTGAGAAGCTACAAATTAGCGGTCATAATGTGGCCTGCATGTGAAAACTAGCTAACCTAATGATTCAGTTATTTTGCCCAAAAGAACCACTTCTAACTTTACTGACTACATGCTCAGGAAAGCTATACAGGAAAAACAAGGTCTACACTTTTTATAAACATAAAAATATAGACCCAGCTTACCACCTGCGGCTCGTAGAATGAATATTTCTCCTCCTTATTTTCTTGCATGAAGAAGGATGAAATCAAAAGTTCTTTTAAGCCTAAAAGCACTTTTCACTATCAAGCCAGAAGGCGGCCTTTAGAAAAATGTTATCAAAGGCCCAGCCGTCAGCCTGACTGTAAAGAAGCACCTGAGCATGTACAATGAAACCCCAAAAAACTCAGGAGGTGGAGGAAGAAGGGGCGAGGGCAAATGCAAAGTTGCCCTCACAACGAGAGAGAATCGATTACAGACACTACTGGTGTATGTGATCGATCACGCCCTCCAAACCTGCTTCTTCCTCCTGGAGTCCAGCTGTCTCCGCGCCTTGCTTCAAAAGGAAGAGGCGCCCGAGTGGCCATACTGGACCTCTGGCCCTGTCTCAGAGCCTCAGCTCGAGATGGACCAGCCTCCTGATAACTACATGCTCAGAAAAAACTATCCAGGAAAACAAGGTGTTATAAAATATAGACCCATTTTATCTTCCTGCGGCTCAAAGACTGAAGACTCTTAATACTCCCTTTTTTTACATGAAAAAGAATAGAATCTAGGGTTCTATTCTTCCTAGGGTTCTATTCCTAAAAGATCCTGTCACTATCAAACGGGCCGACAGAAATAATCACTATGGGCCCAGCCATCAGTCTGACCATAAGAAGTATCTGAGCATATATATATATATATATATATATATATATATATATATATATATATATATATTATATACATGCATATAAAAACATATACAATATATATATATATATAGGAGGTGAAAGAAGAAGAGGAGAGGGCAGATATAAATCGCCCTTTAAATAGCTGGGGATCAATTACAAACACAAAGGTGTTTACAATCGATCACCCATCTCACTCTCGCTTCTTCCTCCTCCAGTCTATCTGGGCTCAGATACAAATCTGAACGGCTAGGGGGTTTTCCATGCCCTCCCGATCTCAAATGCAGAGATCAGGAAGGAATGGAAAGTCTATGGGAGCTGCAGCATTTATGGATAGAAAGGAACCGCTCGTAGAGCCGCCCACGCGCGGCCCTTTTCTTAACACGCTCTCACGGCAGCTGCAGCCCGCCAAAAAGTACGTCCCAAGAAGACCAGCAGCTCCACATACCCAGCAGCCAGAGGAGCGCTCACTATCGGACACGATGACGTCAAACACGGACATCATCGTCATCCAACCACTCATCCTCGTCAGCCCCAGAGAAGCAGAGAGAGAATACAACTCTCTCAAACTTCCCAATGAGCTCACCTGCTAGCCCTATGATTGCAGCTGCCATTTTGCCTCAGCACAAACAGGGCCAGAATCACCAGGCACAGATGCGCAGACACCTCTTCCCTCGGGAAGAGTGCCAAAATGAGAACGGAGCGTCCCGATAGGGAGACGCTCACAGTAAACAACAGACAAACACACAGGCCCCGTCAACACAGAGACGCGTTTTTGTAAGTACGCACAAATTTTGTATCGGATAGGTCGCGCCATATTACATCATAGGCTGTCGCCGGCCAATGGAGATTGGAGATGTTTGATAGTTGGCTTTGAGACACCGGGTCACGTGGGATGTTCCCCAAAGCGGTAAACGCAGAGTTGAGTTCCCTTTCGAAAGATGCTATTTAAAAAAAATAATAAATAAATATGACAGCAAACATTTAAAGCAGGAAAATTACTAATCCCATTCTAATTACTGCACAAGATGTTTTTGTCATAATGTTCAGTTTATTTTTCTTTTCTATTTTAGTTTGCAGATTTTATGGAGTTTAGAGAGTTTGTTTATTTAAAGTGCTCCTGCAGAGCTTTGTGAGGCAAACTTAGCCTACTTTAACCCCTGCCATCTGGAAATAATTTTTTTTTTTCACTTTAATTTAATATTATTGAATTTTAAAAAAAAAAGTAGAAATTCAATAGCTTTAAATAGAAAATACAAAAAACAAACCAAAAAAAAAAAAAAAACCTGTGAGTGGCTGATTGCGATAAACTGCTCTCAATACAAGCTGAAATTCTATTTACAATGTTTAATCAACATAATGTGCCAAAAGGCCACACCACCACTCAGTTCATATTTATTTGTATAATTTTCAGATGCATGGGGGCACCATCAATCCCAGAGTGGCTGAGAGAGATACTCATATGCATCTATGCATCTCTCCACTCCACAACTTTTATTCTTTCTGAAAAAGGGGAAAAAAGAGTAGGACAAGAAGAAGAAAAAGAAGAAGAAGAAGAAGGAAGCTGAAAAAAATGAGAGCAGGGCTAAATTATGCACAATGGGGATATCTATTTTCCTGTTTTCTTACAAGATAAGGGCTCATTTTTTCAGCCTTTGTTATTAACTGTGTTTGCCCATGGGATGATTAGTAAAACAAAGGATGAAGGAATAAATACCTGCGCATAGCTCAAAACAAGTTTTTCTCTTTAAAGATGTGATCTCACGGCAGGCAAAACTAGGTCTGGCAACATCCAGCCTGAAACCACCATTAACAAGGTATCCAGACTTGTGACCAATTTAATCCAATGCATTGTCTTAGTTACATACATGCAATCAGGTTATGTTAAAGCATAGGTGGGCAAACAACAGAACTGAAACCAGGAAAAAGGATTGTATTATTTTGGATTGCAATTATTATTTTAATCTGCTAAACATGTTCAGATGTATTCACTGCTGGATGCTTCCATTTCATCTCAAAAGGAGTGTTTTTCCTAGCCTATAACTATAGGTAACATATTGGGGTGGGGGTGTGTGTGTGTGTGTGGGGGGTGGGGGGGTGGGGGGGGGGGTGTATACTGTCATGCCAAACACTATAAATACTACATCTCGCATTTGGACTGGATTGACAGCTTGTGGTGGCAAAACACAGACAATGTTTAGTTATTTATTGATATTTCAAGCTAAGGACCTACTTAAAATGAGAGAATTAATTATGACAAGTACTTTCATCACATTTTGAATGATGAGGTTGAATGAATCATGGTTGTGACATGAAAAGAACATACAAAGAAAATTACTTATAAAATGTTTAAAAAAATAAATGGTAATATGAATAATGCATAATGTGTAGGCCTAATTAATTCTAATGTGAAGGTAATGGTAACCCACTAGTAATGACTCAAGTATTACCAAATCCTTCAGAAGGAATCACTAATTTATTTGGATCAGTATTTTAAAGTGAGAAACAATAACTCTCTGGTAATGACTGAAATCATTGTAAGCTTTTGAAATTTTTGTAAAGTATTGGAAAGTAATTACTCAAGTGATTACTAGTGGGTTACCATGATCTTCACTTCAGAATTAATTATACACTTTGCATTATTCCCATTAATTATGAACCTGTAGTGGTTATCTGGGAGGTATGAAAAAATAGTTACTGATTAGCTGATAGTGAACTACCACATTCAACTGAGTGCTATTACTTACTAATTTGTTAATCAGAGTTTCTTATTATTTAATAGTAGTTACTCATTTGTTCCTGTGTAGTTAATAATTAATGATTGAACAGTATTCTAAAGTGTTACCAAACAAACAAATAATTAAATAAATAATAAAAAAGACCAGGGACTGTGTGGCCTTTGAACTCATAGCAGGTAAGGTATGGAACTATGACCTTCAGGATGATGGCTGACTTTGATATTACCTGGTTTTTGAACGTTAAATACATTTCTGAAAGTGTTAACAAGTAGGGACACAGATGTGAAAAGTTACAAAAGGGTATAAAATCAAATAATGTAAATTTGTACATTTGTGTAAAAACATCCAAGTGATCATCTTTGATTCATTTCAAAGTGGAAATGTTGCTATAAAAAAACAAAAAAACAAAAACAAAACAACAACTAATGGCAGAAGAACTTGTGTGAAATGTTTTGTCCCATATCTCCAGAATCAGTGAGCAAATACACTGTACAGATATATTATTCATAGTTTGTGTGCTGTCATTGTTAACGAATGAGTAATAAATATTATATTAGTCCTAGGCCTTGTATTAGTCCAATAGATTTTCTCAACAAGTTCAGAACAGAAAAATCACAGCTGAAATCTCCAACCCCTTCATACAACAACACACAGAGAATCCACAAATGTGCTCTTGACAAATGCAAGAATACACCAAATACCCATGTGTAAAAATACATAAATAAATAAAATATCAGTTACGGTGTATTCTAACAGACCTCATTAATGATAGCTGGAAACTACTTAAAGGTTGTCCGTTTTCCACTGCATACTGTTATTTATGCAATGGAGAACAACATTGTGCATGCTTTACACTTGTGTATATGAAAAGCTCTTTCATAACATAAACACAAATAAACTTCTTTATCAGTAAAGGTAAATGCCTATTTATTTATTTATTTATTTTACTTGTCCATTTTTTTTTTTTATTTATTTATTTTTTTTCTTCTTTGCACTCTCTTTAAACCTGCAGGGTTATGTTTACTGCCCAGTATCCTGAGGAAATCCACTGTCTTGATATTTACCCAGGATTCCCTGCTATATTAGATAAATAAAATGTAATTTTCCTGTGCAAATATGTGTGAAATTAAATACACAAAAAAGGACGGCTTTCCAGTCGCCGGATTTATCCTGGCCATGTTTACTTATTTTAAAGTATGTTCAGCTAGCAAGAGAGAATATGGTGTCAATGTGTTTAAGACATTACATGTCTGAACGACTGTAGAGTTTTGTCAAAGTCATTGTACAGTCCATTTTGGTAAGGAAGGGCTTACATGTCAACCAAAGAGAGATGGATCAGGAGCTCAGACACAAATAGAGTGTTTGCAATTTGAGATTAGATTACATCTCTTATAAATCACACGTTACCAATGCAAACAGGCTGTGCAACAGGCTGACGTAGCATTTGCGTATGATGGATGTTGTAATATTGTATTGAGAATTCAGATCTCAGATAGTGAGAGGACTTTCAGTTTTGAATGTAGATTATCAAGGTAATAATTGCATTGGAGTCCATCATTTTCAATGAACTTATCCCCATCACATTATTGTTATTGTTATTATCATTATTTTATGTTGCTCTTTCTGTCTTCCTTAGATTCAGGTACTAACAGAATCACCAAACGTTAGTTATGGATAAAAAAACAGAATGGATTTACATTTTTAAAAATAACAATTGAACACAAAATGTTTTCTTAGATGAGTGGGAGCAGAATACACTGGATTACAAACATTTGGAGTGCTCCAGTCTTGAACCCTTAAAAAAAAAAAAAAAAAAAAAAAAGTCTTGGCAATAAGAACTCTCTTTGCAATATACTATGCATGAAAATGGTAAAGGTCCGGCCTTTATAAATGTGGTCAGAACCTCAGCGGGGTTCTACAGAAATACTCATTCACATTCACATTTCTTAAAGCATGATTCTCTGACCTCAAACCATCTTATGGTCACTGAGATATAAATATCAGGTATTTAGGTAATTGTGTTTATTCATTCAAAAAAAAAAAAAAAACAATTGCTCAAACTTTATTTTTTCCATTAAAATATAAAACTTGAATTGAACTTGAATTAAATTGACTTGAAACGGTTACTCTTTGACTTAACTTTATGTTTTCATTTTGAAATAAAATGTTTCAATCAAGTAACCCAATCAAACAAGACTTTCACTTCCCATCATGCTTTGCAAATGGGCTGAATTGGAAGAGTAAATGTTGAAATAAAGTGTTTTTGTATGCATTTTTAAGCAAGGTGAGAAAATGGAAAGACTTGTTAATGTTTAATGTTCTGTTATGTTGGCATTTAAAAGTTTCTGTTATGTTAGTGTTTTGGGGGTTACCATTGTGGTAAAGCGTGGAGTTTGCAATTGGGTTGAGGACCTGCTGACAAAAATTCAAATTGCTTTAATAATAAAGTAACCACTATGGTAGTTGTCTGTATTAACCAGTATTACTTTTGGACTGCTAACAAACATTGTACATGTAAAAAAAAAAAGTTATATTTAGTTTATGTAAATCAAAGCATTATTTGAATGTCAATTTAAGTGAAAACCATTTATTTAAGTTAAACTATTACTGAACACCATTGATTCTAGTTGTTTTTAATTGTTTCGGTCACATGGAACCACTGTCCATGATCGAATCATGTTCATCCAAAGATCTATTTTTTGAGTGTACAGTACCTAATGTTCTGCAGGATTGCAGTTGCTGCTAGAAAGGTTATGGGTCAGCATTATGGTTTGTGTTAAGGGGTTGATTCACTGTGGGACTTCAAATAAACAGTGTATGAATATCACATGTAAACTACGCAAGACCTTTTGCAGAACAAGTATTACCATCTAACAGATGAAAACTAAAGCCTGAGACTCAACACTACACATTCTTTTGGTTAAGTATGATTTACTGCTTAAGGATATTACTGAGAAATAATACATTTTTTGAGACAGGAATGAGACATATTTGTCTTTGAAAGACTTGTGACTTGTGACAAAAGACTTAAGACTTGACTCAGACTTTGCATTACATTAGATGTGTGAACTTACCATATAGCCACCCACAGCCTTATTCTTCTCCCCGTCATTGCCTGTCTCCACTGTCTCTACGAATAGCATTTTAAAAATGCAAATAGTAATGCAAGTAGACCACACAATTATTACTGCAACGACTCCACAGGCAGGCGTAAAAAGGGATAGTGTACTCATTAGTGTTCATAACGTCTACCAATAATTAATCGAGACAGTAACATGAAAGCACTGCAGACAAGTTCTTCTCCACCAGCTGTACTCATGATGTATGAAAGGGCTAGAATTATCATATTTTAGGACCACAATTGCTACCTGAGCCAAACACTATCAAATTCTTTATTTTTCCCTGACGCCTAAACAAACACACGCACACACGGGCCCCTGTGTTTGGTGAAAATGAACGTCCACAGCAATAAAAATGATGTATTGAGCAAAGGTTACTCTCCCTTTTAAATGCTAATTGTTCTGCCAACAGTATTCATTTGCCTGGGCTCCCAAAGGGCATGCATCCATTTTGTTTCCGCTCCAAGCAGATGTGGGGTCTCAGTTTTTCTGTGTGCTTGTGTGTGAGCGAAAGAGCAAGATAGAGAAAGGGAGCATTCTCGTGTTTATGCATCATAATTAGCGGCGCCTTGTTCGCCATCATAACCTACCAAATCTAGAGAGCAGAAAGATGAAATGGTGTGTACAGATGGCAGCATGAATTCTATACAACGTCCTCTTCCAAAGCAACAATGGAAGCGTGACTTTAACTCTGAAGCTAAACAGTAATGAGGGTCACTTCTGCTCCCGGGCCCTGCCGCTGTACATTTCTTAAGGTTAAATGACATGACAGTGTTTAAGTAAGTCTTTCTCCTTAAAGGTCAAATGAATATTTTATCTTTGGCTGGGCTGGATGTATTGAAATGTTAATGTAAATACCACCGGTGCAGAGTCTGCAGGACAGCTTCAATAAAGGGAGAAATAGGAAAGGTCATATAATCCCCTACCAGTCTCTTATCCTCGTCGTTGAACGCTGGTACGTGCCATTGTTTGAGACAAAGATGAGTAAGTGACTCATTTCCAAAATACATCAGAAATGTCTTCACAGGTGGGCCATCAGATGGGTTAAAGATCTACTTGTTAGAGGTAGTGAAGCTGAACAAAAGCTGACTAAAATTGTATGATTACCATCTACCTGTTTTCCACTGGACCTGACATGATCTGCTAAATTCAGTTGTGAAGCAGACTTTCTAAAGTCATCCAGTGAATTAACTACTCCAGGCATTTGTATTCATGGAGACCTTACTTTCAAATAATGTTAAATAATTGAATGCCCATAAAGCCAGAAGATAAACTAGATAATGGTACACTGGTAACAAAAGGCTTATTATTTGGACTTGTGTGAAAGTTTTGAAGACATATGACTGACCTTTGCAGTATAACAATTCTTTATACTTACATTAATCATTATTTATACTTTAAACCTTTTTTTTTTTTTTTTTTTGCAATTACTCACAATTTGATTTGGACTTCACAGACTGGAATCTGACATATTCTTCAGAGTGAACTTTGTTTTAACTGTTCTCTCAGACAGGCACAGTGTGCAGCGATTTATTAGAAAAGACTGTAAGGTGTGTGAGTAAAACTAGCACTACATGAGTCCGTATATCTCAATAGTTCAAAAATTTAATGAATAAACAAAAACAAACAAAAAAACCTAAACATTTAACCCTCTATAGGACTAATTATGAAATCACAGCCATTTTACTTAAGGCTAAGTTTTTTTTTGTTTGTTTGTTTGTTTTTTAAGGGTGCTGTCATTTATAACTGACTGTCCTATTGGAATAAATTATTTTTTACAATTATCTGAAATGTCACGCATTCAAATGCATCTTAAAAGTAGAGAAAAGGTCTTAGTGTTAAAAAAAATAAAAATAAAAGCTTTTTTAACATTCCTTTTAATCTTATGCTGCTATATTTCATTTGAGTCACACATGAAAATGTCATAAATTTCACACAAATTCAGATGCACTTCACTGTCTAGAAAGTTTCAAAAAGCAGAAAAATATCTTTAACATGGGTTCTTTCTTGGAAATCCAAATCAATGATTGTGAGTGAAAATCAACAAGACTCTTCTTTTCCAGTGTACCCCACACTTTCCACATAACTCAATTTAACCTGTTTAGTCATTTTTGGAGCATCCCTGCCAGTCAGTGTAGTGAGGCCAATAGGTAGTGGCATCTTTTCTGACCTCTGTTTGTAGTATGGATCATATCTTCCAAACTGTAATGTACCCAAATGCCTGACTTCCACAACAATCTATGACACATTCTTCATCTTTGACATAACCCTCACTGCTTCTGTCCTCCTTGATCTTCAACTTTTTCCTTTCTTACTACGACCTCATAATCTGATGCACTGCCATCGCTATCATCAATACTTTCAATACTACTTTTCTTCTAAAACACAGGCAAAGAGACAATTATACTTCCTACCAGTTATGAACAACAGTGCCAGCTACATAGAAAATATGTACTGTAAGCCTAATTCCTAAAAGGACTATACAGTGTAACTCATACAGCCCCTTGTGTGTGTAAATAATTAAATATCTACCCATCTACCCACCTACCCGCCCACACTTTATCTTGGCATCCGTACACTTATTGTCATGTGACCATATATTTTGGAGCCACCCATAATTTCTGCCACACTGTGAAAAGGATAAGCAATAAGGTGTGGTGTATTTACTTTAAAAAACTGTGTTTGGCTTGTCGAAGTAAAATTTTAGCATAACAGATGTAATGGCTGTTACATCAAAGCAAATGTCCAGGTCTAAAAATATGATCCATACTGGTCATTTAGCAGAGTATAAAACATGTACAGTAAATCATTTAGATAAATGTTAGCCTGAATTGGTAAGCTAGCTAGTTTTATCCAAAATGGTAGCTATGAGGCAATGTGAGCCAACTGATGAAGGGTAAATTGAGCCAGCATTTTAACTTACCCCACCGTAAGGCACTGCAGTTAAGTTAAATCTCTGAAGTATAAACTGATATAATTTCAATGTAATATTACGCAACTGGTTTAGAATATTTATTTATTTAGTTTGAGTTTATTTGATAGGAACAATGTACAAGTACTCCAAACCGTTCTCTGATAAAAGCCAGAAGATGCTTAATCAAATATCTTTCCACCTGTAGTCCCTGTTCGACATTGCAGAAAACTAACATACGAAGAACCTTTTGACTAAAATGTTTATTAGTTTCAGTGACATTCATTCATTCATTCATTCATTCATTCATTCATTCATTCATTCATTCATTCATTCATTCATTCATTCATTCATTCATTCATTCATTCATTCATTCATTCATTTTAATTCATTTTAATTCATTTTTTATTTAATTTTACTCAACAAACTCTCTCTGGTTAGTCTGTTTTTGGGAAGGTTACAACTTTGGTGTTCAACATATGGTTTCAGAAATGCAAACATTTAAAGATATTGAAATTTCAACTTCATTTGGTTGGTTTAATGATGTTTAAGTTAGTTATAAGAAAAGAAATATGACTATTTGTGAAAAGAAATTTGATTATTAAATTAGTTTCTAAAAGAGACACACATAAGGTGCAACTTACCCACTGTCTCGGATCAAATTATCCCTCACCTGGGGTAAATTAAGCCACATGAACATTTTTTTATAAGAAGCCATATTTGTAAAACCCTTTGTCATACAGTAGATGTATTCTAATCATTTAAAATGAAATGAAACATCCTGAAATTACTTTAGAAACTTTCCATTGTACTTCTGCCTATTATTTTCCCTTAATAAGGACCGCATAAGTAAAAACAAAACAAACAAAAAAACTCATCTTATCCCACTCTCCCCTACACTCATTTCTTTAAGATATGCAGTATTATGCAGTCTTTGGGTGGACAGATGAATGGATTTGCACAAATATGTGAAGATGTTGTGATAGATTCTCGAGCCCACACGCAACTGCACCAGCCACACTGCCCTATAGACCAATATTATCACACTCTTAAAAAGGGATAGAAAAGTACCTTAAAAGTAGTCCATAAACTATATAAGTCTTCTGAAGCCATAATATAATGTTGAGGGATAGGTCCATATTTCAGTGATTACTCTTCCTCTTGACTCCGTCCATTCAAATTGGAATACTTCTGTGAATATGCAAACTTAGTTTACACATGCAGCTGCACTGTACATACTGCACATAAACTTCATTGGCCCTCACCCATGTCATTGTTATGACTTGAATATGGAGAAACTGATGTTACTTTCACGCCATGTCGTACTAGAAGGTGTGTTCCACTCGAAGCAGAGCTGTGTAGACCGATCGGTGTGTGACATAAAAGTACTCTGTATACTTCAGGAAAAGCCACTTGAATGCAAAACTGCAAGGTTAGCAAAAAAAAAAAAAAGAAAAAAGAAAAAGAAAGAAAGAAAGAAAGGGCGTAACTCCTATTAAAACTGCGGTACACAGGGAAGGAGACCAGAGGCTGTTTTTTGTTGTTATTGTTGTTTTAAATGGATGTGAATGGAAGAGAGGTTTCACTACGCTGAATAAACTGCTTTTGTAGGAAAACGACTTATCATTTAATGAATCGACAGCCTATTGGCCAATCTTCCACATGTTTGCTCTTAAACATTAATTTTTAATTTATCAGTTTTTAGAGTTTACACTGAAAAAAAAGCTATTTTATAAGAGAAGTCACAGACAATTGCACAACATGTATGATTCAGTTTACTGCACTTCTTATTTATTTCTATGGTATCTGCAAACAGTGATTGACAGTCGCACAACTCTGAATGAAATTCACTTACAAGGTAGTGCATAAACTATAAGTAGTCTGCAGCCATAATATAATGTTGAGGGATAGGTGCATATTTCAGTAATTACTCTTCCTCTTGACTCTGTCCGTTCAAATTGCAATACTTCCATGAAGATGCAAACTTTGTTTACAAGCGCAGCTTGTGATTGGTTATCAGGCACACGTGATCCAAGTTTGCTGTTACGCTTTCTCCAATAGACCCATGGACTATTTCGATTCCGGATTTCTTGGAATCGATTCCTCACTATTATTTTCAATTCTTTGAATTCTCCCCGATTTTGGCTCGCCGACAGGTTTTGAGAAATCGCCTACAAATCGGTGCTCGTTCACGTGAGTGACAATCACGCAGTGTGAATGAGCAAAGACGTGATCAGAGAGAATCGCCGACGAGTCGCCGACACCCGTGAGATATTTGGCATGCTAAATATCTGGACCTGTCGGCGATTCAAAATCCTGCAGTTTGAAAAGTGTTCTGACTGAAAACTACATCGGCGATGACCGACAGCCAATGAGAGAGCAAGATACAGAGCAGCGGGGAGTTCGGGGAGGAGTTATAGACCACAATATCAGCAAGCATGGCTTCGTTTCAGATAAACATTACAATTCTATCAAACAGAAACAAAGCACAAACATTTGCTTGACCATCCGCAACAGCAGCACATTGAAAAGTTATTTATTTACCTCCAACTCTCGTTGCAGAACACACAATCCACAGTCTCCCCAACCATTTCCTTATTTTTCTTTTCTTTTTCTTGTTTTCGCTGCAAATCAGCGCACAGGCAATTCGTATTGCAAGCTTCTTGCGGGCTACTGTTTTTAATAATAATAATAATAATAACTCTGATCTTGCACGCGTGATATCGCGTTGTTTCCTTGTCACATCTCGCGTGTGTTTGGTTGTGAAACATAGTTTGCATGCCAGACAGAGTTGTTGGCGATTCTTCCTATTGTAAAGTCATGCAGTGTGAAACCTTCTGTCGCCGATCCATAGTGCAGTTTGAACACAGCAGTGACTGAATGCTGGCCAAGACAGTCATGCAGTGTGAAAAGAACAGTGACCCGACTACTTTGAAAATCGTGCAGTCTGAACTCGGCTTAACATTGTTGCATTTTACTGTGCCACACAGGGAGAAACTCTCTACACCGGGCGTGACAAAGTGACCGTTGCAAATCCATTTGTCCTTCCTATTAGACGTATTGCGAGTGCTGCTTGGTCATAAATAGAATGAGGCATTTACTTCCTTTGCTTCCTGCGTCAGGTGTAGACAGTAGACACAGTGTAAAGACTAAGAATATGTTCACCATATACATATATGTGGTAGATTCTATTTACATATATACCTACCTACACACACGTATACATACACTTATGTATGTGGATAGATTATTATTATAATATCTTTTTGATGATATTATAATAATTTACAACTTTACTTGTAAATTATATTCATTCATTACTCACAGACTGATATATTTCAAATGTTTATTTCTTTTAAGTATCTCAGAAAATTAGAATATTGTGAAAAGGTTCAATATTGAAGACACCTGGTACCACACCCTAATCAGCTAATTAACTCAAAACACCTGCAAAGGCCTTTAAATGGTCTCTCAGTCTAGTTCTGTAGGCTACACAATCAGGGGGAAGACTGCTGACTTGACAGTTGTCCAAAAGACGACCATTGGCACAAGGAGGGCAAGACACAAAAGGTCATTGCAAAAGAGGCTGGCTGTTCACAGAGCTCTGTGTCCAAGCACATTAATAGAGGCAAAGGGAAGGAAAAGATGTGGTAGAAAAAAAGTGTACAAGCAATAGGGATAACCGCACCCTGGAGAGGATTGTGAAACAAAACCCATTCAAAAATGTGGGGGAGATTTACAAAGAGTGGACTGCAGCTGGAGTCAGTGCTTCAAGAACCACTACGCACAGACGTATGCAAGACATGGTTTTCAGCTGTCGCATTCCTTGTGTCAAGCCACTCTTGAACAACAGACAGCATCAGAAGCGTCTAAAGACAAAAAGGACTGGACTGCTGTTGAGTGGTCCAAAGTTATGTTCTCTGATGAAAGTAAATTTTGCATTTCCTTTGGAAATCAGAGTCCCAGAGTCTGGAGGAAGAGAGGAGAGGCACACAATCCACTTTGCTTGAGGTCCAGTAAAGTTTCCACAGTCAGTGATGGTTTGGGGTGCCATGTCATCTGCTGGTGTTGGTCCACAGTGTTTTCTGAGGTCCAAGGTCAACGCAGCCGTATACCAGGAAGTTTTAGAGCACTTCATGCTTCTTGCTGCTGACCAACTTTATGGAGATGCAGATTTCATTTTCCAACAGGACTTGGCACCTGCACACAGTGCCAAAGCTACCAGTACCTGGTTTAAGGACCATGGTATCCCTGTTCTTAATTTGCCAGCAAACTCACCTGACCTTAACCCCATAGAAAATCTATGGGGTATTGTGAAGAGGAAGATGCGATATGCCAGACCCAACAATGCAGAAGAGCTGAAGGCCAACCTGGGCTCTCATAACACCTGAGCAGTGCCACAGACTGATCGACTCCATGCCACGCCACATTGCTGCAGTAATTCAGGCAAAAGGAGCCCCAACTAAGTATTGAGTGCTGTACATGCTCATACTTTTCATGTTCATACTTTTCAGTTGGCCAAGATTTCTAAAAATCTTTCTTTGTATTGTTCTTAAGTAATATTCTAATTTTCTGAGATACTGAATTTGGGATTTTCCTTAGTTGTCAGTTATAATCATCAAAATTAAAAGAAATAAACATTTCAAATATATCAGTCTGTGTGTAATGAATGAATATAATACACAAGTTTCACTTTTTTAATGGAATTAGTGAAATAACAACTTTTTGATGATATTCTAATTATATGACCAGCACCTGTATATTTCATCCAGTATCATAAAACTATAGCTAAAATTCCTGTTAAATTCAAAAAGCATTTTGTTCAGGAACAGACTCATGCACACTTTACACATACAAACATTTTAGGCCTTTAGACATAAACCTTTTTTTTATTTTAGGGCCTTTACACATAGAACCTTTTTTTTTTAGGCCTTTACACATATAAACTTTTTTTTAGGGCCTTTTCACATTTTAACTTTTTTAGGTTCTTATGTGCAAAAAATAACCTAAACTAACCAACTAAGACTCAAATTATTACAGCACTATTATTGACATACATCAGATTTTTCATGGGATGATTACACTGTATTCTTGCTCAGTTTCCCTACACCAAATAATCTTACAATAAATAATTTGAGTAAACACCTTCCAGGGAGTGGCATCTTAGCCCCAAACTGTTGTTCAATTGATGGCTGGATCAAACGCTTTTTCAGGGCAGGCGGAGTTTCTCCCTCCCCATCCTCCTTTTGGAATTGTGATTAGGAAAAATAAAAACCCTTCCTGAGTTAATGAGGCTAGACTACCTAAATCTGAATAACCACAATCGTTAGTAATTTATTGAGCAGTTTGATTTACATTCCCCTGTCTTTTAAACCTTCAAATACATCTGCTTATTAGTATCTGACGTAAAATGGTGCGTCAGATTAGTTAATTGTTAATTGTTAGTTAATTGTTGCCTGTCTCACCTCCTTTTTGTGAACGGCCTAAGATGTTTTATCATTGGATGTTGTTTTATTATGTGTTATTTTTAATATCGCAAATTTGGCAATTAACTTCATTTTTTATCGAATCTAACGTAAAGTAGCACCAGACTACTGATGTTGACCTTGGAGGCAATCTTCTTCACATGAGTGTGATTGATTTATTCTTATTGTCCTAAACTACAACGAGTAAGATCAAACTCCGCCCAGCAACCGATTCTAAAGATTTCATTGGGTCAGTCATTGCGCTGATTGCCTACACGATGCTGAAATAATCATCCTACCCTAAATCATACTCTGTCACGACTGGATCCATTTATTTAGTCTGAACTTTATTTCTTTACAGGTGACGTGATTGTATTGACAAATGAAATCGGCTACAGGCCGTGGTTTGTGTTAAAAAAAAAAATAAAAAAAATAAAAAAAATCTAAAAGAATAAAAGAGTTGATTCCCCTTAATAGAATCGATTCAAACCTTTGAAATCAACTCTCAATTCCCAACGCCTCGGAATCAAGGAATTGATTCTTTTTGGAATCGATTCCCAGCCCTATTTGTATCTCCCAAGACCATGGCAGTGTCCGAAATCACCCCCTATAGTCAGCAACACAATGCATTCTGGGGCTTTAGGACACAGACACTACATTAGAGACTGAGTAGTAGTGAAGGTAGCCTAGACATTAAAACGTATATTATACAGATAAAAACACATTAGGATGTTGAACGCTTGCTGTGTTATGAACAGCCATAGCTGCTCTCACAACCAGTGTGGAAAACGTAGCTCAAATGAAGTGCAATGTTTCAGTTTACCAGTTTACCACGTCAAAGTAAAACTCAATGAAAACAAGCTATTTTACCAAATGTGGCTTGATAATTGATATTTATATTATAACAGATATTCATAATTTCTGAACTGAAATTGAATGTGTAAGTGCTCACACCATAAATAATGTATGAAAACACATCTGGAAACGTTACTTGTGGTTGCTAGTTGCGACCACTCTCTGTGTTCGTACGATCCATTCATCCATTTTCCAAACCGGTGAACAAATGTGGCTACATTGTAATATCATACAGGTAAATTCATTTTTAATTAAATATTAAATAGTTTAATTAAGATTTATCATATTCATACATTCATATCATACCTTTTATCATACTATGGAGCTGCCAGTTTGCTAAGTTTCAAATAATTATTAAACAGCAAGCACAAACTATACAAAAGCGGCAGCCCTTCTGGCACACTCAGTGTCCGAATTGGCGTACTCATTTTCATGAGTAAAGTTTCATGAGTTTTAATTGATATATTTAGCATAAAAAAAAATTCTTGTTCACAGTAACACTTGTCAATTATTAATCAGTTATAAAAAACTGATTAAAGTTTAAAGATTAAAAAAAAAAAAAAAATGATTAAAATAAATGATTGCACAACCACCCAGTAGGTGACGATATGCATTAGTAATGTAAATCCCCATTAAATATTTTTTTTGAAAAGACAGCTGATTGTGAGCCATTCATTTGCCAGAGATAGAACTTGTCTGTCTACCATTGTATCATAAGTAGTTTTATCCATTTTCTGCACTTTGCTATCTTCTAGTTATTTACCTAGGCCTATAGCAGCTAATGAATATGAAGTCTTTCACATTAATAGAAAACAGCTTACTTCTGTGTTGCAAAATAAGGTGAATAGGCCTGCATAGGATGCCACCCAGATATGATTGAATAAAAATATTTAACAACATGAGAGGACCTGGATGTCACAACTGCATGCCACTGTCTTCCATATTGTGTTATTTTCCAAATGGTTATGTCCACAGACTATATTTTAGGTCAGTGACCTGGAAAGTCAATAAAATCAAAATCTTATAACTCCATGTTTTATTTTATAAATTTACTGTACATTTTATTAGTTAAAATATCTTTATTAATTGTGAGTATATATATATATATATATATATATATATTTAAAATCCAGTAAATCACGAATAACTGAAAAAGTCATGGGGCCTTCAAATATTAATGTGGAAAATGGTGGGCCTTGGAAAAGAAGTTGTGATCCACTGTTTAAGGTTATAGTATTAGGTTACAAATGACATTCATATTTAATAACCTCTACCAAGACATTTATATTAGTTAGTGTTTTGTATTATTGCTCATATATCTTTAACTTACATAATTGTTCTTCTAAGGCAGTCGATTACTGGAATGTACACCACTGCATGGCTGTTAATTAAATCAACATCAAAAAGTGAAGTAAGGGCACTGAGATCAGCAGCACTGTGTCATTAGTATTTAGAGCATTGGGTATGTTTCTGGGACACATTGCCAATACATCTAAGTGACTACTTTGCTACACTTTCTCAAGGACAGCATCTATCAACTTGAAATACACTATTGGAATCTTATAAGCTCAGTACAGAATGATTCACCCGATTTACTCTCCGGTCCACTTAGCCCCTTGAGGTATGGAATACATCAATGAAGCACCGCAGCTCTGTGGTGTAAAATATTCAATTTTGATGCATTCCCTTGAGTGGCAGCGTCAATATCCAACATGTGATGAAATCCAGAAGGGATATTTTAATTAAAATTTGTCCAACCATTGTAACCGCATCACAGTTATTTGTCTGAAATCCTTTATTGACGTACTCAAATTAAATTTTCTCACACACTGTTGTTTCTAAAGATTCAAATTGGAGATTAGATGTGGGGATATTCTTATTTTCAGTAATCTTCAATCTCATCTGTTTCGCTGATCACGTAGCATTCATATCAGCACACCACAAAAAAAAGAAAAAAAAAAAAAGAAAAAAGGCAGGGGTTCTGGGGCCACTATGCTGTTTGTAACAATGGAAATTAATTTGAAATATTATTTTCTTTATATTGACATTTATTTTATTATCTCTTGGAAAATCTACTTGTTCTACTATTCACAGCTGCAAGATTTACCATGGATTTCTGCATAAATTGCTATTCCTATTCGGACAGGAGACCCCCCCCCCACCCCCACAGACAGATATATATATATATATATATATATATATATCTGTTTATATATATATCTGGTATATCTCATATATATAATGGTGCTATATACTGTAGTTCTAAAAGTGGTTCTTTGGCTCACCAGATCTTGGTGCTTCAGTGGTTCTTCAGTGGTTCTACACCGGTTCTTTGGGATGACTGAGGTGCTATGTAGCACTGCTACCATATACAGAACCTGTTAAGCCCCGCAGACAGCAACATAGTGTGGCCCAGATCCGGCCCACATCTGGTACATGTGGTGTACACGCGGACCAGATGTGGGCCTGATCTGGTTCGACACTATATTGCCGTCAGGGCCCTGTATGGTTCTTCAGCAGTTCTTCAGTGGTTCTTTTGGGTGGTTAAGGTGCTATATAGCATCACTGCCATACAAAAAAACCTGTTAAGGTTCTTTACGAGCCAAAGAACCACTGTTGGTGCTGTTTAGCACCATTTTTGTTGAAGAAATAAAATGCAATATGGCACCTCTTATTGGTTCTACATAGCACGATTTGATCTTTAAAGATATGGTGCTACATAAAACCAAAACTGGTTCCACTATACGAGCCAAAAACCACTTTTAGTGCTATATAGCACCTTTTTTTTTTTTTTTTTTTTTTTTGATACGGTACATTGTAATTTAATCTAATCTGAGTCATACATGCCCCAATAGTGCTAAAGTCACAAGAATAGACAAACGCAGTTCTACGTAAAACAACAAAGCGTAACACACTGATACTTTTTCATATTTACTAACCAGTTTGTGAACCACTGGATTTAATAACAGGTTGACCTTCCTTTGGCAGCAATAACTTTCCCCAAACATTTTCTGTGTTTGTGAATCCAACCAGCACAACAGTCAGGATGAAATTTGCACCATTACTTTAGACAAAACTCTTTCAGTTCAGCAATATTCTTGGGATATCTGGTGTGAATCATTCTCTGTCCACATAGCATCTCAGTCAAGTCAGGGCCGGTCTGAGCCACTCCAGAAGGTGTTTTTTTTTTCCTTTTGAAACAGTTCTGTTGAATTACTCAGGCAGTTTAGATTGTTTTCATGTTGCATCACCCAAATTGTTGAGCTTCAACTGACTGCACATTCTCCTGCAAAGTGTCTTGGTAAACTTGAGAATTCAGTTTTCAATCACTGATAACAAGCTGTCCAGGTCCCGAAGCAACAGAACATCTCCAAACCATGATGGCCTGTCCACCATACTTCACAGCTGAGATGTGGTTTTGTTGTTGGTATACTGTGCGTTTTTGCCATTGTGTGTGTGTGTGTATTTTTTTCCCCCAAAACAACACAACTTTGGATCAATCTGTCCAAATAATATTTTGTCGGCAGCATCCAGGTGCTCTTTTCTGTTCTTCAGACATGCAGTATCTTTGCAGTTGTCTATGCCCAGTCCTAGGAAGAATAACACCAGTGTTGAACTTTCTCCCTTTATAGACATTTTGTCTCACTGTGGACTGATGAACATGAAAACTTTCAGAGATGCTTCTGTGACCCTTTATAGCTTTTTATAGCATCTTGTGAATAGCAAATTTGTGTTTTTTACAGGGCAGAGCATCTTTGACTAACATTCACTGATTGGACTTCAAGCAGTATTTATCATCTGTCTTGGGATTCACATACTTGTCACCCTTCACTGTGAATGCTTACATTGGTTTAATAAAGACAATGTAGTGAAGAAATGTATTATTATTTTTTGTATTGTTTAAGCAGACAATCAAATTTATGTAGTAATAATTCCTCATATTTTTTCTTGCAGCTGTATTTCGAATGCATTAATATAAATACAAGCTGAGTGACAGTGTAGTGACAAAATATATCACATCTGTCATGTAACACCAATGTTTTGTCCTTCAGTGGCAGATAATATCCAAGTCTCATCGACACACTGGTGATTATTAGTTTGCGCTTCTCATCCACAGCATATGCCAACAACATGGAGTCAAATGATACTTGATAAGGTTTACTCCACTTTGAGGCAAAAACAAACTTATCTTCTGAAACAAGCTGTCAGATAGCAAAGATTGAGATAAATATAGATGGAGTGAAGGCAGTGGTGTTACGGGACATTTCAGAGGTTAGAAGTACTTTATATTTCACCAGGATGAAATTATTTTGCCAATGGCAATTTTATGCTTCTGTGATTTTCTAATTCCCTCTGGCTCATGCGAAGTGTTTGAGCTGTAGCATCCATCTCTCTCCTCCTTCATTTTTTTTTTTTTTTTTTACCAACCCCCCATTCACTTAGATGACAATGAGTTGACTATTTTTCCACCTTTCAGTTCTTTCTCCCTCACACACACACACACACACACACACACACACACACACATGTTTGTTTTTGTGAATTGTGGGGACTTTCCATAGACTTCAATGCATTTTACACTGAACAAACTGTACATTCTATCCCCCTACCCTGCCCCTACCCCTAAACCTAACCCTCACAGGAAACTGTGCAAACTTTTACTTTTTCACAAAAACTCATTCTATATGATTTATAAACCCATTTACATTGTGGGGACCGCTGGCTGGTCCCCACGATGTAGGTGAACTCAGGTTTATATTACATCATGGGGACATTTGGTCCCCACAATGTAATATAAACAAAAGCACACACACACACACACACACACACACACACACACACACACACACACACACACACACACACACACACACACAATTAACAGTCAGCAATCCCTTTCTCAGTCATCAACATGGATGGGATCCAGGCCGGAGGTGCACATATGTGAAGTACTTAGGAAAAATGCTGACTGTAGAGAAGAACAGAGCCCTGTGGAGCACATCTGTGCTTCCAACATCCAGCAATGTGGAAATGAAACTATGTATGCTGAACATAAAATGGAGCAATTGGACAGTGTGTTGTTGAGAGCAGTTTTGGTCAAAGCCACATCTTTTGTTACCTTGTAAAGTGCCTGTTGAAATGTATAGTACAGGTGCAAATCCATCTTTGGGAAAACCTATCAGAGGACAATTACATACAATACCTACAGAAAAATACCTGCAGGTTGCTGTACGCTATGGACAGTACCTTTACTAGCTGTATTTAATAATGAAAACCAAATGCAAGGTACAATGATAAATGTCAGAAAATTAAGTAATACACTACAGCTCAAAAGTTTGAGGTTGGTGAGATTGTTTATGTTTTTGAAAGAAATCTCTCATGCTAAAAAAAGGCTGCATTTATTTGATCAAAAATACAGTAAAAAACAAAACAATAATAAAATGACTATTTTCTTTTTGATATATTGTATTCATGAAAGCTGAATATTCAGCTGCTCCATTCTTCGGTGTCACATGATCCTCACAAAACATTTTTATTGTTATTATTATTATTATCAATATTCAAAACAGTTGTGCTGGCTAATATATTTGCGAGAACCATGATACATTTTATTCAGGATTTTTTTCATGAATAGAAAATTCAAAATAACAGTATTTATTTATTTTATATATTCATTTTTCAGTCTTTAACATCGCTTTTTGAACAGTTTAATCAGTCCTTGCAGAATGAAGTATTCTTTCTTTCTTTCTTTCTTTCTTTCTTTCTTTCTTTCTTTCTTTCTTTCTTTCTTTCTTTCTTTCTTTCTTTCTTTCTTTCTTTCTTTCTTTCTTTCTTTCTTTCTTTCTTTCTTTCTTTCTTGTCCTTGTACTGGAAAAATGTTCATGCCTCTGTACAGATACTGATCAATAAGACAAATAGGGACAATTTGATGATAAAGATTGGAAATACCAAAGAACTTCATGAACCTATTTATAACTGCTGCTGTGTCCATTGGAATAATGATTCTTTTGTATTCCTGTAGGGAAATCTAATAGGGAATATCTAGATATTCCCTGTAGGGAATATCTAATAAAATCTATTGCCCAGTTTCACAGATAAGGAAGGCTTAAGGCTTGTTTCAGACCAAAATGCATGTTGGAGTTGTCTTAACTGAAAATAACATGTCCTGAAGTATCTTAAAATATGTCAGTGCTATTTTTTTTTTCTCAAGAAGACCACCAGTTATGTATTTTTCTAAGGATTATTTATAAAAGCTACTTAAATATCCTAATTTAACTAAGGCCCAGTCCTTTCTTAAGCTAAGCCCTTTCTGACCATATGTCTTTTACAGTTTTTTTTCGATTGCTAAACGACAGTGAGCACAACTGGAGCTACATGTGCAAAACTCTAACTACAGTCTGCACTACCAACAGTCACCTGAGCTAAACAGTTAACACATGGCTCAAAACAGTCTCAGTGCAGCCAAACACTATGCACAACCCTCACTGAGATAACACACACTGTCACTCAGAACACACTGAGAGTAAAAACACTAGCATCAAACACCAACACAGAAAATACTAACTTTTCATCTTTACAGTTTGAACAATTTCAGTGACTTCATACAAAGTAATATTTTCTTCAAAGAAAAGAGTGACATTCTTTCACATGATTTATTTATATTTTTAGAACATAATTCTTTAAGGTAAATGGAAATTAGCAGTTTGCTTCAATAGTCGTAGTAATTTACGAAATTACAGTAATGAGTTACATATGTGTGTGTGTGTGTGTGTGTGTGTGTGTGTGTGTGTTCACTAACAAGTCTAAAACAAGACACCTGCTTAGCCTTTCAGCTGAAATTGCAATGTTTGAAAAGCACAAGGCTGAAATCTATTCTGTTTTGAATGTGTGGTTCACAGTTTTGACAGCAGTGTGTTAGCATTTGAACAAAGTGCTGTAAATCCACAGTGTTGTGCAGGTTGTGGTTAAAGTCATGGGATAAGTGTGTAGAGTTTTGAAAACTGTGTTCAAGCAATGAAAAACGAACTAGAGTTTGGTCCACATGAACTGCTGCTGTGCAGATTGTAGTTAGAGTTTTGCACATGTGACTCCAGTTGTGCCCACTGTCGTTTAGCAATCGAAAAAAACTGTAATGTAACATGAGCCAGATTCAGTGAAAAGATGCTGCATCATTTTAATGAGCATTTTGTTGATTTGCTGTTTTTTAAATTTCCCTTAAATTTCCCTTTCTCCATCTTCATTGTTATCCATTTACATCCACTGTACATGTTTTTATGTTATCAAGGATCAGAGCAGTGTACAGTAAATACCACAGTCATTTTAAGTAGTGCTGCAGTGTTGTATTGCACATTGATATTCCATTCAAAAACTATAACTACGAGAAAAACATTTTAGAGGATTGGTGTTATATAAATATTTGACTTATAGTCGACTTAATTGGTTTTTCAGTGAAGACTAAGCACATAGAAATTTCTAAATTAAATGCACTGTTCCTCTCTTTGTACTCCTATGAGGAACTAAATGCAGAAAATTAAATTATGTTTTGTTGGTTTTGTCTTTATTTCCATAATGTGGGATTTAATGTAATTGCTACAATAAGAGTGGGATTTATATTTACATTTATCATTTGAAATTCAGATGGGTGCCTTTGGAAACTTGCTGACATAAATGAAATCCATGAAACTGCTACACAAGGCTGTTTCACTTCATTTAATTAGAAAGAGAGGATCATGTGTGTAAAAAGAGACATAGTGGCTATTCAGTGTGAAAAGTAAATGTCAAACCCAGCCAACCATGTTGCCTTTGCATTTTATATGGCCAGCTATATGCTTACCTTAGTTACGGTGTTTATTTTGGGTTAGGGTTAGAAGTGAATTAATGTCACATAATGGAAAATTAAAACTAACAACCCACTATCACCACATAAAACAATAAAGTCACTGTAAAGTCAATGAACAATTACAGTTCCATTTTAAGGCCTTTTGTAAGGCACTAATATGTTGAAAATAGTTCACATAGGGAGTGAGAAACACACAGTGTAAGTTTCTTTTGTGAAATAGCTCTTTGATCCCAAATTTTACAAGGGAAAAAAGCACACAGAAAACTGTTGTCAGAGTTTTTTTTTTTTTTTTTTTTCTTGTAGCTGTGATGACCAAAGATGGTTTTGACCAGAGTTTCAAAAATTCTTTTGGTTTTGAGTATCACTCAAAACTTCAAAGTAACTTTTGGCATGTATCCTATACCACAAATCACTGTTATGCCAGTCTACAGTAAATAAAAAGAGAAGCACTACATGCAGTTCAAACAACCATTTCTGCACTGCATTCTTACACAAGTCTCTCATATGTTGAAACCAATTAATGGCACACTGGACGTTCACCAAGGATACAATTAGATAGTAATGTCTTATTTGCACATATTTGGGAAAAAATATGAGCATGGTTAAAAAAAAAAAAAAAAAAAATGTCATGGAATAAATGTAAGAATACTGAGCATTTAGATTATTTTGGGGAAATGTTACTAAATACTGTATTGTAAAAGCAAATGAAATTAGTTTGAAATAAACCTGTATTTACTTCTGATTAGTAAAGAAGCTAGTTGTTATTGCTCATACCTCTGAGTCTCTTTCAATTCTCTCTGAAGTTAAATCAGTTGTATTTCTCATCATTTGTGAGCCATTTTCCTCAATGTTGTTTTTTTTTTTTTTCCTTAGCAGCAGTGTCATTTACCAGAATAGGGTTCTTCTTTTATTTACATAAACGCCTCTCAGTGTTGCATCTCAAAGCCATTTGTTGACATTGTTTTCCTCAGAGTTTCTATGCATTGTCACTTCTGTTGTCACATCTCATATTGCTCCAAATCCCAGAGCTAAAATGGGTGGCACATACATTAAAGTGATGCCAACTGCATTCTTAATTATGAACGAACACAGATGTATCAGAGTAACACCATTTCCTAAACAAACCACTATTAGATTAAACAAATTCCACTGAATTTTGTCTGTTTAATTCATCTTTTTTTTTTTTCTTTTTTTTCTTATATTCTTTTTCTTTCAGGCTTCCAGATACCTAGCAACATAACTTTTAATCAGAAGAAACACAAAGGCAGAGGTTTTCTAAGAACCTTCACACAGAAGTATAATCTGTAGCAATAATAATCAAGTAATTTTCCCATGAATGCTCACTCATTTTAATGTTTAAACCATAGCTGGCATTGCCACAACACCCCTAACAAATAGCAAATGTAACTATGTTATGTGATTGCAGATACTGCACTGTAGGTTCAGTAAGGCCCCGATTTTCTCACGGTGAAGTTCTTTTTCGTTCTTCGCTTAGAGGTAAAAAGAAGATCAAAATACTAGCGGTGCACTGTTAGCAAATATCTCACCACCCATGCTGCTGGGAGCTATGTTTAGGTGAATATATACTGCACACTTTCCACTTTTTCACAATAAAAATGACAGCGGTGAGAAAACATTATAATCAGTGATGTTGTCTACACTGGATGCTGTGTGGCGAGATGTGACGGACAAATTCTGGACATTAAACTGATGCCCCATTATATTTCTGATGCGCAACACAGTGGGTGAAAATTGGGCCCCATTTATTGATTTCTTTAAAGATTCCAGTGGGTTTCAAACCACCTTTAAATGTCCAAACAAATAATTCCTAAAATCAGCTGATTTTTTTCTGCCGGAAAAAAGTTCCTGGGACAAATTGTTCCAGTAATTTTGGTGGAAATGCGGCTATCTTGATTCATGGGGAAGGTGATACAAGTGCTTTCCTTTTGAGCACAATTTTTTTGTAGCTACATATAAATAAAAAGAAAGGATCAAGTCAAGGATCATGGATTATTATTATATATTAAATTATTACACTATCATGTAAAACAAATGAAAAAATAATCAATTGGTTGAAAATGTTGACAATATGACAGTTTTCCATAATGGCAAGATAAATAAACAAATAAATAAAAACAAACAAACAAACAAATAAACAAAAAATACAATAATAAATAAATAAATCAGCCAATCAAGCAATCCTAA
Organism: Chanodichthys erythropterus; assembly: GCF_024489055.1. NCBI lineage: Eukaryota > Metazoa > Chordata > Actinopteri > Cypriniformes > Xenocyprididae > Chanodichthys > Chanodichthys erythropterus. The sequence continues at coordinate 24,345,194 of NC_090231.1, read as the reverse complement.
TATAGCTCAAATGTTGCCCATATTGGAACCTCAATTAAAAAAATAATGGGCAATCTAACTGGGGCCCACATTCAGCCCATTGAAGTGCCCACTCTGACCCCATGCCCAGATGACGCTCATAAAACCTTTTGGGGCCCACATGGACACATTGGCTAGGCTGTAGACACTCATTGTGTCTGAAATCACATTATTTAGGTGCTACATTTTGTTTAAAACTTTGTGACCATTAAAAAAGTATGTTATATATAGTATGAATGGAATTTGCATGACCAGAAATGAACTTTGCTTTGGTCAGAATTCCATTACACCAGTTCATTTCACTTGAAGTATATCAGGGCTTTTAGACTTGTATTGTAAGAAGAGGTCCTGCATGCATGCTGCAAAATTCCCTCATGACAATCACCATCCCACATTGAAGCAGCCCAGTGAAGCATTGTACTGTCAAATCTCCAAAGCAAAAAAAAAAAAAACAATTCTTCATGTATTGGCTCATTTATGCCAAGTTTACTGTAGATTAACCCTTTAAGCCCTTAGGGCACTTTTAGTTTTTTTTTTTTTTTTTTTTTTTTTTTTTCTGACATACACAAAAAGTAAAGACTCATAACTCCAAAACTATAGCAAGGAGAGTCAAAATCGTTTGACATAAAACTTTTTAAATTTTTAGGAAAAAAATGCAATAACTTGGGAAGGACACAAGGTAGGAGGACAATTCTTTTTTGGCGAAGTTTCCCTGCATTTTAGTTGCATCTGTTTTGTGGTGATCGCATAAAGTAATCAAAAGTTACACCATTTGGAACCAAAGTAGCCTTTTTGTGTAGCCCTTGATGCCCCCTAATGAGCATTTTTAAAATTGTCCCTCCATGAAGATTATCTCATGATCAACGCAAGGGGTTATGTTGATTTTGGACTAATTTCAGTCGGAAGCATCCACTGTGAGTAATGTGATGGAATTTTTTAACTAATTAATAATGAACTAACATTTCTTCTACAGGCCTAATAATCTAACTTTGAAATAGAGAAATAGTCACTAGGACTGAGTGTTGTAACAAATGGAAAAATTCTGCTGTGCTGGCTAGACAGCATCCTCCTAAGGATAAAAAATTGTCTATGAAAAATTGTCTTAACCTATTGAGTAATCAGTGAACTATTAACCCGGTGATATTTTTTGATGATCTTGTGATTCAGTTGTTCTAATCTAAATTTACTCCGCCAATAAGTGGGGCAGAGGAACTGAGATGTTTTTTCTTAAATCTGAACCAATCATATTAAGACTGATGATAATGAGTAATAGATCATGCTATACTGACTGTGAGATGTACCTGAAATCCTATAAAACCTGCTGTATTCCTTTGTTCGAAGAGATAGATTCTCTAGGATTGATAAGAACTCTTCTGGCCATGATTTGAAAAGCATTAAAGGACAACAACTGGAGTCTCTGATTATTGAGCAGCGCTGCACACTAGGCACTAGAGATCTTACTTCTACTCAAGTGATATTGTTTTGTGGAGGAGCACTAAAGAGCTTAAAACCAGGTGATAGTCTCCCAAAACAGGCTGAGACGTCGGCCGACTCAAACAGGTATTGAAGTACGCTTAGTAGAGTATAAATTTATAGATTCATAGGTGTCTGGGACACCCAGTTTAACCTAAGTCAGGTGCGTAGGAAATCTATCACAGTAATGATGTGCTATTTTCTATGATCTATGCATGGTTCATGAAGTTATAAGTGAAAATGCAACGTGAAAGTTACATCTGATTTTGGATAGCGGGAACTTGGCATGTAGCATCCATATATTATTTGCATATGGGTCTTGCAGGATTTCATGTACAAAAACACACTCAAATTTAGTCAAAGCCCAAAACTAATTATGCTTGCTGTATTCTACTCTGAGACCTTTCAAATGACATATAACACATGACTATCTGAGCTGTATGATGTTTTTGACTCATTGCAGCACATAGTACAAAAAGTATTTCAAAAATTATGAAAACTTTTTTTATTCATCAGCAACTAGTTAGTTAGGAGTTAATCAGATTGGCTACATTCATTGTAAGGTTCAGACTCTAAGCTTTCAAATGACACACTTTGTGTTGATCAAGGCAGTAGTTTTGAAAAATATGATTATTATTATTATTTATTTATTTTTTTGTAGCTAGGTGGCGCCCGCGGGCGGTACACTCCGGTTTTGAGGGACTACTCAGTGCCCATGAAGAGTTGCTCGAAATGGTTGGATGGATGCATTAAAAAGCTGAGTTTTTAAGTTTTAAAATGATACATATTTCGTGTTTTTCCTGTCAGTGGTTGCTTGGTAATTTTATTATGAATTTTTTTGCCGGGGGTGGTGTATCGCCGGCAGTACACTTCGGGTCTTGAATTCCAACACTTCATCTAAACCATTTATTTTGATCCATGTTGCTTGTGCTCATTAAGTTAAAATGAGTCACTTTGAGGTGTCATTTAGATGAATTGTTAAATACTGATTTTAATCACAAATGGAGTCCTGTGGCATTGTGAGGTCTAATCAAGTTTCACCTCTGGAGTAATCATAGGATGCTCCCTGACACTGAACAAAGGGAAAAATAACATTTGCAGTGGATGAATGAACGTAGACTTCAATGCATGCTATTTCAGTCCTGCACATAGCATCAATTGCGGCAGTACACAAGAGATGCCTGCTTTGCCCTTTGACATGTTCTCCCAGGTTTAATTAGTTTAGAGTATACTTTTCAATCAGTCCATGCCCTAAGCTGAGAGTCAGTTAGAAAATAGTTTTCTTTCTGTTTCTTTTACTTTTTCTTTTAAGCTTACAATTTCTGATTAAAGTATTAAAGTCTCTCTGCCTAATTAACAATGTGCTGGTGTGCAGATGTGTTTGGACAGATTTAGCACAGAACTGATCCACTTGTTCTGGTCTCTTCACTATCCTTGAGAGCATAAGCCCAATCAACCAGAGGTCTTTTGTTAACCTCTGTGAATAAACAGATGCAAAAATACCCATATTGTCCAGAAATGCAGTTTAATGTGCCCTATTTACATCAAAATAGTGTAATCCACTAGGATTTGAGTTTGTCTTTGATGGCTGAGTTAAAAAGTGAGCCGACTTTCTCTGCAGTAAGCAAATCACTAATTCATCCCTATTTCAGCACAAGATTGTAAACATTTCAGCAGTTATTCGTTTGTTTATTAGCGTCATCATTTTGGTCCAGTGCATTTGTCCATGTCTATACAGTATTTTCTGAGTTAGTGTTTTTTTTTGATAATTAAATAATAAAAATAAATTCATAAGAAAGCCTAAGTGTGCCACTTACAAAGGTTAGAGGGTTAGAACAGAACCTGATTTCGCCAAGTAAAACATATTCCTGGATCAACATCTTTGTTGATCCTGGAACAACATTCCATTCAGCCAATTATAGATTTGAGGGACAAGTTTATGTTTATGTCAAGTTAAGGCTTACAATCAGGGTTAGGTGCGTCTACATCAGTGTTATTCATTTACCTCTGATTTTAGGGATAACTTATGGGCAGGGTTAGGTTTAGGGATAGGATACTGGTCCACCTTCAGAATACTGGTCCATCATAATGCAGTGCTCAGCATAAATGAGTACACCCCTCTGAAAACTTATAGAACAACATTTTTACTCAAATTAGGGTGATGCAAAAATGAGTACACCCCACTGAAAGTCTCTGGAGCAATGCTAAATTTTAGACTATAAATGTCTAATTTAACAAGAATTGAACCATAGGTGAGTCTAATTATTCATCACACAGGTGTCCAGCAGACAGCTGACTATAAAAGGATGTTAAAACCCCTTCCCATTTCATGCTGTCAGCAATGGCGCCACATGGAAGAGAAATGTTACACCAGAAAGGTGATGGCTACAAGAAGATCAGCAAAGCTTTACTTATCAGTCAGAATACTGTAGCAAAAGTGGTACAAAAATTTTAAAAAGATGGAACTGCAAACATCTCACTGAGACATACAGGTCGTCCACGGAAGTTAACACCTCAAAAGGAGCGTCTTCTGATGAGAAGGGTTGAAGAAAATCAGCATGCAAGTTCACTGCAGTTATCTAAAGATGTAGAAAGCCAAACTGGGGTGATTATTTCCCGTGACACAATATGGCGTACACTGCAGAGGAATGGCATGCATGGGTCCACGAAAGAAGCCTCTCCTAAAGCCCAGGCACAAAAAAGCCCGCCTATAGTTTGCCAGGGCACATGCTGACAAAGATGAAGACTACTGGGACTCTATACTCTGGGGTGATGAGACCAAGATAAATGTTTTTGGAACAGATGGCTTCAAAACTGTATGGAATACAAAGAATAATGCATGGTGCCTACAGTGAAACATGGTGGCAGTGTCCTTATGTGGGGCTGCATGAGTGCACATCTAGTACACTGCCATTATAAAGCTTGGGAGCATCAGAGTGATTATTAATATAACTCCGATTGTATTAATCTGAAGACGAAAGTCATATACATCTAGGATGGCTTGAGAGTGAGAAAAAAAAAAGTAATTTTAATTTTAAACTGAATTACTCCTTTAACGTATCTGAGATGTGAGCAATTGTCTTTTTTACTTTCAATGTGTTGCATCACTAATTACTCAATTGTTATGATCTGGACCATTATTTTAAAGTGAAAAAAGAAAAAGTTTTCAATCACTAGTAATTTCCGCAGAATGACTAGGTAACACCTTATGACCAATTTCTGAGCAATCAAGAACTATTAGTGATTTCTAGATCCCCCATAGTGACCTACAATGGATCATTATTCTAAAGTGTTACCGGTTAGATTTTTTCAAAGTATTTTTAGGGCTAACCATATTCCAGTCATCTTTTGATTAAGCTGAACTTGATCACAGAGATTTCTAGTTCTACTTTCATGAAAGGTTTCAATCTGTCGTGTAATTTGCTACAATATTTATGCTCTTTGTCATTTCATCTTGTCTGCTCTTCGTGGTGTCCGTCCGCCCTCTCTCAGCTCTCAGGTAGATTAGTATTATACTCATTGGCATTACATTGATCATGAAAAATGGATGGTACTATCAAAGAGAGTGCAAAGAGGGAGAGAGAGAGAGAGAGAGAGAGAGAGAGAGAGAGAGGACATCTAAACATCACTCCCACCTTAAGTTAATACCTCATTGCGCAATAAACCGCTTATCTTGCACATTTGGAAATGGATGATAAAACACAGCCTATTATTTATTTATTTAGTTTAAGTAAATGAGATTTTGAGTGTCTGTGGCAGACCTCACCTTTCTCTTTGTTGTCAGAAGAAAAAGTTTCTTATGCTCATCAAGGCTACAAATTAAGATTTAAAAAAATCTGCAAAAACAGTAATACTGTGAAATATTACAATTTAAAATAACTGTTTTGTATTTTAACAGTTTAAAATAAAATTTATTTCTACGATTGTGAAGCTGAATTTTCAGCTGCGAATACTCCAAAATTCAGTGCTTATTCACAAATCATTCTAATAAAATTTACATAATAAAATAAATTCAACTGAAATCAATAATTTATGTCAATAGTAAGTAGTCATGCAAAGAGGGAATAACATACAGTGAGCTAGGTAGTTGTCTAGAGTTACCAGCTGACTATACATAGATCTTGTTTAGTATGTATAATATAAATAACATAAGATCTGGTAAGTGCTTTGTACTGGAAGTACTGCGGTATAATTCGTACTAATGTCGTTTCGTACTACACAGACAAGGATTCTGGTAAAGGCTCAAAAAGGCATCTAGCACTCAATTCTTGGCATTTGGTCAATAACTAATTTGATCAGATGTGGCTGGTCTCGGGAATGTTGTACTCTCTTTTTTTCTTTGTTTGTCTGTGAGGAGACTTAGTTTACACTAAGCTGACCCAACTTCCACAAAGGCGGAGATGTGAAATGGCCTGCATTTGATTGTGCCCCCTCGTCTTATCATTAACAGCACCCTAGCTCTTGAAATGGGGTAGGTACTGTGGTGAAGAGCCTCTGACCAGAACCCATTGATTTTCTACATACAGCACTTGCAAAAGAGTTTTTGCCTTCTATCTGATTCTCTGCAGGAGCACCAGCCTCAAAGTGCTTTCATATTTCTCTACTGCTGTATAATTCATCAGCTTGACATTTCTCGCCATCCAGAGCTGAGTTGTTGATGTTAATAGCTGTTTAGTAAGAGGACTGACCACAGCTCTGAGCACTTGTATTGTTCTCTAGCAAAGTTTGCAAAGTAACTATATATCTTGCAGTATTTCATTTCAAAAATCATCAGGAGTAAACACAAATACATACATACATACATACATACATACATACATACATACATACATACATAAAAGAAAGAAATAATTATTGCATTCTGGTGACAGATTCTTTTTTCCCAAAAGTTGTTTTGTCGTTTATTGCCCACCATCAGTATCCTCATTTGGTCTTGTCCATCTAATTTTCATCAGGGTTGCTTTAATCAGCATCGTCAGTGCATCAAACCTATCTGCATTTCTGATGAATATGCATGAATATGCCACCAGTGCCTTACGGACCAGTAAAGCTATTTAGTCACTTCAAATCATCATTCAATTTTGACCTTGATAAATATCCAAGATCCATCAAGAGTTACTGTGAACTTGCTATCACAAATAGAGCGTATATATATAAAAAAAAAACAACTATTTCATAAATATGTTAAAAATATGAAGAGGATGTTGTTCAAACCAGGACACTTGAAGTGTGGCTGAGTCAAATCCAAGGTCTCCCAAATGAAATCATGTCTGTGGGAGGATGGAGATGAACACAGAGAGAAAGCTGTTTCAGTCCAAGAAAGATGTAGACAGAGAGAGAATTATGGAACTTTTTTTTTCTCCCCATGTCTGGAACTGGAGCTAAATGAAATAGCTGCCAAACACGCAGCCCTTTTTAGAAATGTACCGAATACATCAGAACAAGTAGACAGACTTTAAGTTTTACTTTGTATTAGATTAGAACTAACTAAACTAATCCTTTAAATGTTTAATTTATTGATTAAATCATAAAACTATTATTATTCATTATTCACTTTTAAGTAAAGAGGTAATGCATTAATACTAGAAATATAATAATGTATATAATTCCCATCATATAATATTGTTTATCATTATCATAACTTATATTATGAATAAAAAGTAAAGTTGACTTCAACTTTTTTTTTGTAACACTTTATTTTGTTACACATGCGGTTACTATAGTTGTAACAAAACAAAATAAATCAATTACATGCAAATAACCCTAAACCTATAGTAAGTATATGTTGTCCATTAATATCACTCAGTACTTAGATGTATAATTACACTTTAAAAAGGACTTAAAAGTATAACTTTTTTTTGTTTGTTTTTGTTCTCACATTTTCTGGTATTACTGGCACTTTTGAAACTTTTGCCATCAAGCAGTAACTTGGATCAGCACATGGCACAAAGACATTTGCCGTAGGATTAGAGAATAAATCCTCTATGGCGTATCAGAAGTTTGAAAGTTGTCAACAATATTAATACACGTGTCAGGGTGGTCATATGGTGCCTGTGTATTTCCACTGCTTCAGTGATCTGTGGGAGAGGCAGAGTAATGGTCTGTTCCAACTCGCTTGACTTCTATAAAGATGTCCTTTTAATGGGGACATATGCCATTTTCCAATTTATTACCTAGTCTGCATAGAAAATGCCAAGGATGAATATGCAGAGAGTACATCTGAAGTCATACAGTATTACCCACTTAAATTAAATGATTTTTAATTGACCAGCCTGCTCCTCGTGCATAGAACAGAAAATAGAGCAGAATTAAAACTTGAGTGTGTGGACAGGTTTTACTTGTCTCTAACTTACTTTCTAACCTACATTCATCAGATATATGAAACTCAAACATGGTTTTCCAACAATTAAAGATTTTATTCTATTATTAATTATTATTATTTTTTACTGCATACTTCTCTCTCTTTCTCTCTCCTTGGTTAATTCTCATTTGGCAGATCCTCTTTTTTTTTTTTTTTTTTTTTTTGCTGCCAGTGAAACAGAAAGAAAGAGAGAGAGAGAGAGAGAGAGAGAGAGAGAGAGAGAGAGAGAGAGAGAGAGAGAGAGAGAACCTGGAACAGCCTGAGGTTCAGTGCCATGCTCAAGGGTACAACAGTTAGCCATTATCCAAAATTTTTAATGACTTTTGCACTATTATGTAATTATTTTATATTCATGTTGAGTTTAAAACTCATGCACCAAAACACTGCTTATATCTTTTCAATATTTCATCAGTGTTGCCTGAACCTACTTGAGGACATTGTACAACCACAACAACATTCTAATATTGATTTTGATGTTATAATTCCAACCCGGGGCATAAAAGTAAAAGAAAAATATAAAATAATCATTGCATTTAAATAGGGTACAGATCATTTGAGGTTGTGCACAATAATCTTGTAAGGATGTTTTTTTTTTTGTTAGTTTTTTTTTTTTTTTGCTGTTTTTAGTTTCAGTGTAGCAAATGACAAATCCACTCTAGCATGGTAATTGACAAGATCATGAGCTTTTGTTATTCATGAAAACAATATAATATCTGATAGGTTAGAGGATAAATTCAAATCTTTCAAAGGGAACGGGGGAGCAGATTAAGACTTATAAGCCTCCACTTTGTTGGAAAACACTGTTGGGGACAGATAATTAAAATCTATCAGCATCAGCATCTCTCACAAAGGATTTCAGTCAGGCAAAAACTATATATATATATATATATATATATATATATATATATATATATATATATATATATATATACACTGCCCTCCAAAAGTTTGGAAACACCCCTGGTAAAGTGTGGTTTGGGACGATATCAGCATACATCCTTATCATTTTTTGGTGCAAATACATTACAGTAACTTGACATTTTCATTGAAGAACAGCAATAATCATTTTCATTTTGATTACATAATAGTCAGACATGCCCCTTGGCCAGCTGTGATGCCTGGTTACTGGTTTAAACTTGGCCCAGGTTTGTAAAAGATTTTTGGGTCAGCACACCTTAATAGCTTCAACAATTTGATTGCCAATTAAGTTTAGAATGCAATGAACCAATTATAACCCAGTTTAAGTTTGATAGTGGCTAATGGTGGATATTTTGATGAATCGAAAATTCAAAAGTTTTTTTCTATGTATAAACTGTTTATATAATAAAATATATTTTCGTACTTTGTGTTGTCCCTTATCAGTGCAAAATTATCACAAATTAAAAAATATTCATGCCAATATTGTCCAAAACCCCACTTTTCACACACACACACACACACACACACACACTGCCCTCCAAAAGTTACACACACACAAGGCAATAAATGCATAAATTCTTAGCAAAATATTTCTAACTCTGGTAAAAAGCTTTTACTCATTTGTGTAATTGAGGACTGTCAATATAAAATTTTCATTTTTTACAATGTATTATTTATAAAATGGATGTAGCCTGCAGCATGCCTTTCCAAAACAAACTTACCAAGAGCAGACAGGACAAAACGAGTGAGAAGCCGGTCACACAGGACGTGCCGTTTCCTTAGAAAACAGCTAAACAGAGTGCACAAGAAAGAAACACCCGGAGAGACCTTAAGTTTGTAACTTGACACAGTCTCTTAAAAAACACGCAGCTCATGGCGTGAGATGCTAAAAATAACCCATCAAAAACGACCAGAGAAGTCCATCTAATGCATGTTTTTCAAAGATCAACACTTACACAATAATGCAGATCGAACAGAAAAATATATCCTGGATGGATTTCTAAGTTTACCTTGGACACGACTGACAAACTCGACTGCATAATGAATTACTGCTGGCTGTTGGCCAGTGATGGGATTATGTTCAATAAAATAGAAATCTAACAAACAATATTGACTTCTAAAGTCACTTTTTGTGATGTCTATTCAGTGCTGGGTAGTAACTGATTACATGTAATCAAAAATTAAGTACTTGTAATTAGACTATATAACTTTTTAAAATACTCAATAATCAGACTACAGTTACTTTATTATTGTAACGGTGGGTCATTTAATCATGTATTACTGTCTTTGGAAGGCTTTTGTCTTTCAAACACATTAAAATGTTCAAATTCATGACATTTCTTACACGTAATGCATGGATTCCCCAACATCTTTTGTCAGCTGAAATTTCTTTGACCTAATATATTTACTTGAAGTACCCCTAGAGATTTTACTTTGGAAGTTAGATTAATAATAATAATAAAACAATTATAAATGTCGATTAATGGTCACATGACATGCAAGTAAACACATATTTTTTTAAAAATCATTTTTTAGTAAATGTTTTATTTTGATTATATAAATTTTTAAATGTAATTTTTTCCAATTTAATTTACTTAATCTTTTCACAGAGAGAGATAAAAAAAAAAAAAAAAAGATAGATGCGATTCATTTGATTAATGAATCCTTTCACACATATATGTCACTACAGTGGACAGCTATTCAAAAAGCATTTTCTTGCATGGCTTTTGATGGCAAAAATTGCACATCATCCTCTATAGTGGACACTGGTGCATCATTCTATACTCTGCCACAAAATGGCAAGCTGTTGCATGTGGATTTTTCTCAAAACCAAGATGGCTGACAGCCAGTCAGAAATGCCAAGTTGCTCCGGAATATCAATCCATTTTTTCTATCCTGTAGGAGACTCTCGTAGGTATATTTACAAATGAATAAATAAATGTTGTAGCATCAAGTAACATCTAAGGAGTCATATCATTGTTAAATTTTCCAAGCATTGATTTTAGATTGAGAGGAAATTCTGATTAATCATCTGTCCACTAAATTGGACATCATGCATCATGTGCTATATTTCAGCTACAATTCATAATATTACTGTAGCCATCATTCTTGAAAATACTTTATCTGCAGTAAATTGTTTTGGCTGTAAATAAACATATTTGTGTAAGTAGAATGTAATTTCCAGTCACATCAAAATAGTAATGTGATTACATAATGTAAGTTACTTGTCATGCATTGCTTTACTCATTACATCAAAAAGTAATCTGATTACATTATGCATGTTACTTGTAATGTGTTATTTCCAACACTGCTTATTTCAGATTAGACTGAAATTGAAAACACCTGATCACTAGTTTTTTTCTCAGTTTGAAAACATTAATAGATCAGCTTAGATCAATATAGATTTCAGTCTGAGGTTTTCTCAAAAAGGAAAGCTACGGTAGAAATTTGTCGATTTTAAACACAAACATAACATAAATATCAGTTAATAAGGGTAAACATACCCCGGTGGAGTGGAGGGAGCATGAGCGTTATCTACATAGTCTGAATTGGGTTTCCACAGAGTTGTACCTTCAATGGTTGTAGAGATCTTTGACGGAATCATTTCCTCGTGTTTTAATATCAAGGACATGCAAAGTTCAACATGTATGTAGTTCTTCGTCTGCTGGTCGAACAGGTACAAACCTAATTGTGTTTACAATCATTTAAGCTGTATTATATATATTTTTTGTATATATTTTATAGTTTTCACATGATTTTATATCATTTTATTCACTGATGTGTTAAATTCACACAGTATTGCTGTGCTATTACTGTATTATATTTAAAATATATAGTTAATATAGTTAATAGTTAATATAGTTAAAACCAAAACTGCACTTAAGTGTACAGTATGAAAATATCTTGGACAATCTAAAAATATCTTTGAAAATATAAAAAAAAAAAAAAAAAAAATCCTGACTGAGGTTCTCATAATTTATGCATGAAAGAGTAAATAAGCTTCGTGTGTAATCAATTTAGTTTATATTCTTAATCAGCAGACCTAGTTTTATGCCAAATGAGAGAATCATTTTCATTAAAGCATAAAAGCAAGAAAGAGATCACATGTACGGGTATGACCTGTGGCTTAAGAAAAGTTACACCCACAAGTATTTATAAAAATATATTTCACAAAGTAGGAAACAATACATGGATATCTTAGATTACAATACAGAGAGTAGCTAATTAAACACAAGTGTATGAGCATTAAAGCACAGTAGAAAATATGATTTGCATGAAAGACTATTTTATATATACTGTCCGTCCAAGAGAATCGCCATATATATCGCATCGATACAAACAGAATATGCACGCAGCTCCAGTGCCAGATCCCCATGTGCAATAGCTAACGTGCATAGACAAAACCCATCACTTCAAAGAAAAGCTAAGAGAATCAGCAATGACTCTATGTACATATTTTTCTTTTTTTCTTTTTTTTGCTCTAATATCATACAGTGCAGCACATTACGCATGTCTGTTTCTGTATTTCTTTACTCGATGGTTTCTGACTTTTGATTTTAAAAATGGCAGGGGTCAAATATAAACATGAACTAGATGCTTTCAGCTATTGTGCTTAGAATGATCACTGATATCACTGTATATAGCATGTGAATATATATACACACACACACACTGTCAATAAAATATTGACTTATCTTTCCCGGTCAAGAACAAATCCTCTGTGGATTTCACAGTTCAGTGTAGTTAACGAATCTCACCATGTGAATTTCAGCACAGAAATTCAGTTCAACTTTTAAAAAACAGTGACGCAGCAGAATGAAACAAAGCTGAAGAGGAAAAGCTTGAAACTTTAAATTAAAAAGTTAATAAAAATAACAATTTCACTAAAATAAATAAATAAATAAAAAAATAAAAAGTACAAATATACTCAAACCTGCAGCACAAAACAGACGACTGGCGATGAATATTTTTATATTTATATAAAACATACACAATAATGAAGAAACACATCAATGTTCCAAAAAACATTGGAATACGACTGTATTTAATGCTTGCTTTTGTAAAACGAAGGCCTCATTGTTTCCACAATTCTCTTGTTGTCCTCAACTCAGTCTTACACACTCTAATCATCTTTGAGTGTGAATCACACTTAAAGCATATGGATACAAAGGGTTGTATAAAGCAAGCCTCAAGGCTTTTTCAGTTTACTCCAGAAATCTGGCCACGTAGTATCAAAGGGTCAAATCTTATCTCAGCAGGCAGATCCTAAAGCCAGTGTGATGTATTTTCATTGCGCCCGCATTTGTTAAATCACACATACATTCATAAGTAATGTAGACAATATATTGCTATTTAGTTTACCTTCTTTTTAAATGTTCCTTTATCTGATTGGCTGAATGACAGCAAGAGATCTGTTGTCGCTGGGGAGCGGTGTCATGTTGAGGCCTCTGCAGTCCTGTTTCTCCTGCCCCAGCGGGCTACAAGGTGTCCTCCCAAATGTCCTCTTTCCATCCAGTCTTTTCAAGCGACTACCAAGAATCAAAGTTCTGATGCCACTGGTGGTCACAGTGAACAACAAATACCCAAAATACTGCTAGACACTCAGTGACGGTAATCTAAACTCACACTCCACAAGAATCATTGACCTCCTACTATAGACACTGTTAAGTTCTGACGTTACAATGCACTCTTATGTGGTAGATGACTAATGCTATTAGGTCTCTCTAAGAAGTTTAAACGAAAAAAAAGGCGTCCCCCCCATTTTAACAGCAGTGTCTAACATCCCCGTAGCATAATACACAAGTCACGTGGACGAAAGCAAAAGGTCCGTAGTGATTGGAGGTCAAGTTTCTTTGTCGCTCTCGCCCACGGAATAAAGCTCGCCCAGTCTTCTGAAGCGAGGACCCCACTCTCTAAGGTAATCATAGTTCTGGTCCGAGTCCGAGGAGGCCGTTTCGAGGGAACTCAGCGAGCCCGCAATGGAGCCCCTGCCCTCGTAGCCGTAGATTTGAATGGAGTCATATGGTGGAGCCGTAGGGTCGTTGTCTGCCTCATGAAGCCGTACGTTGATGAATTCATCTACGTCTACTCCGTTCGGACCCGAGTGTTGACCTTGTCTGGGCATGAACTGCAGGTCAGGCTTGATGTCCTTCCTGGGCAGATAGCCGTTGATGCCATCTGGGTTCTGCAGGGTGGCGATGTCAAAGGCCTCCGTGTCCTCCTCCCCGCCTCCCTCGTCATCGTAACGGATGATGTTCTCCCTCACGTCCTCGTCGTCTTTGATGATTAGAGGCTCGTTCTTGTGTCTCCTCAATGTCACAAACAAGACCACGATAACTGAAAAGCACAAGAACATCCACTTAGTGATCTCTACTTTTTCTTAGATTTTGATTCCATTCTTTTACGAAGTGCTTTTTAGATTCAGATTTTACATGCAAATCACAATGTGGACTAAAAGAGGCAGCTGAAGTGACCTACCGAGAAGTAGAATTATACAAGCTAAAATAGCAATCAGAGCTCCCATGCTGAGACCAATGGGTAGAACAAAAGCCTCCACGTTACACGACTGCACAATGCCTTCCCTGCTGCAGCCGCACACCCGGATAGTTAAAGTGTTCGTGCTGCTCATCGGAGGCTCTCCGTCGTCAGTCACGACGATGGGCAGGAGGTACGTTTCTTGCTTCTGACGCCGAAAGGAATCATGCTTGGCAAGAACGCTGATCGAGTTATCTAGGGAGAGATAAAGTTTGGCTGTGATGTATGAAATCAAAGGCAATTCATGCAAGTAAATGGTAGGGAAACGACACACTATTAAATTTACGACAAGGCAACATCTATTACAGCAATAAATAAACAGATGGGTATAAATAGCTTCATCTCTGCTGTCAATCTCTTGTAAAGTGTCTCAGGAAGGCAGACAAAGACACCGAGCAAAGTACTGGCGCCTCCACTGGTGCTTCTTTTCAGAAGTTGTAACTTCATTATCTGCCCCCTCATACCTCAAAGCATATGTTGAAGCTCTCCAGTGTCTCAAGGAGCTCCTTCACTTGATATGCTGAACAATATCTCCCTAAAAGCCTTCAATTTTTATTTCAAGAAAGAAAAGAAAATCAGTTACTGAGTAAAAGGTATAAATAACACCTCAGACGGATACGACACAGTAACCATGTTATGGAAAAAGCTTTGGAGCAGCCAGGGCAATGTTAATGTATGTATTCATTTATTGCTTCTCATGAGGGTGAACAACTGGAAGTACATCATATAAAACTACAAAATGAAAGGACATCACTGAGCTCACTGGAACAAATATCTGTAAACTGAATAGGGTTGGAATTTAATTTCCGCTCATAAACATGCTAATGAAAAATGTAAATATGGCTTTCTTTTTGTTTCCCTGAGATCACAAAGCAATTATCTGCAAATGCTGCAAGATGATTTATCAATGTAATTAAAGTTCCATTTTTTTATGTGTGTCATTATGTGTGAAGAACATTGTCCTGAACTAATGTATCTTATTTCACCAAAGAATATTCACTGATATGCATTCCTTAATAGTTGCTATGATTATCTGACCATATTTCAACGTGCCAACGCACAGTTATGGTCAAATTAAATATTCCTAGGTTTGAGTGCATTTGAGCATTTCACAATCACATTTACAGCAAAATGATGACTAATATAATATTCTGACAGTATATGGGAGCTATTATGTTGTGCTTCAGTCTTCAATCTCTTTTTTTCAGGGAACAATACCCCGAAGCACAACTTTTAAGGTCATGATAGCTGAGGTGGTCCTGGTCGTTCCAGCCTCTCCATGTCACCATCCACTGCAATTACAGTTATCATCACAAACAAACCTCCCCAGCTCAGCTCCAGAGGTCTGCTTCAGACAACCTGCATGTGGGAACCATCATAGACTGCATGTGTGCCTCCGTGATGTGCATTATTTAGATCATTATTGCACATGATCTTTGAGACGAGACTTCAGGATGGATAATCATGCAATTAACTGCTACTAAAAAAAACTGCACTCATAATTGTATGGTATGTTTCCTGAACATGGGGAAAATATGATTTATAATGTTTATGACTAGAACAGAGTGTGACTTAATCCAAGTGTTTGAAGGTATGTAGTAAGCATAGCCAGAAACAATGCGTGTAAATGTACAGTATCTAACAAGCTTATGCATGTACTGTATGTATGGCATACATTCAGTGTTGTTTTGGACTTTCATTATATGATCAAAATATCTGAAACATTGTTCAAAAAAAAAAAAAAAAAAAAAGGTTTGGAGTGACATGAGGGTGAGTAAATGATGACAAAATTTTATTTTTGAGTGAACTATCCTTTTAAGGTACTCAACCAATACACAACATTGTGCTTTTTAATCATGAATCACAAGTAACAACATATCCTGTGATGAAAAGAAATAGGATATAGCAAAAATTTGGACATGCTGTCAAATTGCTGCACAAGTTTTGATGCCAAGCGCGATCAAACACACATGCACACTCATACACTCACATATGCGCACAGCAGAAGAGATGAGAAAGCGGCCTTAGTGCACCAGACGCCTCAGGCTGTGCATCAAAGCCTGGTGTCCTTACAGAGCTTTCTCCTGTCTCTGTGATGGAGTGGCCATCTTTAACCTGAACTCACTCAGGCTGACTCATAATACATGCTGCCTCTCAAGATATCACTGAGATTGTCACTAATGACATTCCGCCTGTCTGCTTCATCCTACAGTTCTCAAGGTCTGGCTTTGTCTTAGTAGTCCATTGTTCAGTGCTTTTCCTATCAGTGTTGTTTCATCTTTCTTTTTTCTTTTTTCTTTGAAACATTTTTATTACGATCCTCTCTGTGGGTTCCTTGTTCATTCGAATAACAGATGTAAAATATAATAAAGACAGCTAAGTCTTTAGCCATTTTCAAGAAACGGCTAAAGACGCATCTTTTTCGTCAACACGTGACCCTTTAATACAAACACTTACTATTCTATTCTGTATATCTATTTAATTTTTATAAAAACTTGCTATGTGTACTGTGCTAGACAAACTGGGGCTATTCACAGCACATATTGTTTCTTATTGTTGCTTCTATTGTTCTCCTCATTTTTAAGTCGCTTTGTATAAATGTGTCTGCTAAATTTTTAAATGTAAATGTATTTAGTATAATGTATTATAAAAAATATAATTATAATATATTATAATGCAACTATATTTATTATAATGATTAAAACGATACTACATGCTTTATTTATATTCTAACTCACCATAGAGCGTTACCGAAATTACTATTCATAATAATAATAATTATTATTTCTTTATAGCATGAGTCTATTTTTTTTAATTATTCTATACACATTGTATCACAGCACATAAACAACAGAATAAATATCTAAATATAATCATAAAACAAACTGCTTTGTATATTAATATACTCATTATAAATCACAATTTCTCTAACAAAATTGAAACAGAAAACGAGCCTAGTGCTACTAGTTCTGTGATGTGTTCATAAATTCTGAAATGTGTATATATATATATATATATATATATATATATATATATATATATATATATATATATATATATATAAATTTATATATATATATGATTTCTTTTTATTTATTTATTTATTTTCCCTGTCGCTTTACAGAGAGATATTTCTTTCCTTTTCACACTCTTCCTTACTTTCATATTAACTCAAAACACGACTGTCCCTTGGAAGGCAAAGCTCTTTTGATGTAACGTCTGATCCGTCTGGTTCAGAAATATCACGTTTCCTCTTTTTGGTGTGCAGCCAAAACAACAGCTCCTTCAACGGTCAGCCATAAGACCACATGCCAAATGGAACTAGATCAATACAGTTCTCCCTCAAGTCTTCGAAAGCATAGTCCAATACTAGGTTGTGCAGTGAGAACAGCAGGAGCACAGCGTGAAAAGGAAGGTCAGGTAGGTTATACAAAAAAGAAAGAAAAAAATCAGTGTATTTAGCAAACAAATTTAGAACCATCTGCTGCACAGCCTCAACTTTGAGTAAGTCACCCTACATCGAGTTGCATCGCTAAACCTCAGCTTGGATTCTGTTCATTTGCTTTCTTTCAAAATGCACTGGGGAGTACAAAATAGCTGATGACCAGACAATTGTGCATCTGCTAACTTTTGGGTACACTAATTCCGCCAGATTTCCCCTTCAAACGCACGCCTCCGGACTGCGCTTGACACATAATGTTTGCTCTTGCAGATGCCTCTCTCTCTCTCTGTTCATCTCATTATTACATATTTCCCTGGTCTCTTTCAAGTCAAGTCACCTTTATTTATATAGCACTTTATACAATAAAATTGTTTCAAAGCAGCTACACAGTAATAAAGAGTAAAATAACAGAATCAATGATACAAACTTCACCAAACATGAGACACATTTAATTTTGCTGTAAAGACATTAGTGCCATTATTCAGTTTAAGTAAGTTCAGTGTTAATTCTAACTAAGGCTCAATGGAAAAATGCGCCTGTAGTGACATTTGTGCAAAAGTGCAAAAGAAGTAAAAAAGCCGAATGAGTGGCACTAAAAGCTGTATTGCAAGTGCAATGCTTTACCATGTGAGCTACAAAGCAAGTTTACTAGAGCTGGTCAAGTGATACAAACATCAAAATGTTATTACTTGTTAAGTGTTTTGAGTTCACAACATTGTGCAAGGAACCCTGTGAAATATTTTGCCACTGTAATCATAATTTATGTGAAAAGAAATGAATGTTGTTGGTGTTTTACTGCACTAGTGGTAATTTCAGTTGAAAACTGCAGTGAACTGTATATATAGGTATGTTTTTTGGCATTTTTCAGAAATATAGGTAGAGGCGTGTTTTTACAATGAGCCTAGGTTGGTTGATTCAGTTCAGTTCAATAACCGTGTAAAGTTTATTAATTAAGAAATGAATTCAATTCAGCTATAAGCAACTCTATAGAAGACAATAGCGCCATTTGTTTAAGTTAGTTCAATGTCAGTGTTGCACAGTTCATCAATTACAGTCATATATTGTCTTACCTAAATTGTTTTTGATGGTGAAATTGGGATTGTTAAGCACCTCTAGGCGGTAGTGGAAAGTGTGTCCCTGGGAAGGATTGTCTTTGTCCACAGCACTGATGGTCTGAATCACCTGTGGACACAGACACGAAGAGAGGGACCGGTCATCCATTACTCCACTTTTGACATCATATGGGGCCAGACACTGACAGCAGACAACACGGGATGAAAAATCTGTCTCATTCACTCATAAAAGTAGAGACCCTAAGCTAAGGGGCGCGGCTTTGGCAGCCCACTTTTCTGTGCCAAGTCCATCTATATATCTGCCATCCCCGTTCAAGACAAGTTCTTTTTCTTCATGATTAACAGCTCCCTGAAAAGCGGGACCCCGCCATCATCATTACGGTCATTTTTTTCCCCACATGGATGGAGAATGTTCTCACGGTTAGTGTGTTAGAGGGCGGAGGATGAAGAAGTACATACTGACACTGTTAGTCGCAGACACTGCGTGTCAGTTAGAGCGATGCAGGCTCTGACTAGGCTTGAATGGATCTGATTGTTTTCATTTTTTGCAAAGGGAGCGGGGGAGAGTAGCTAAAAAGGCCTACTAGGTGTGTCTTACTTCTCTCTCTTAAATCAATAGGCTATAATTTACAGTGGCTGATCATTACGGAGGAGCTGTGAGAGGGAGATGCTGCTGGCGAGCCTGATTGATGCCCTCTTACCTGTCCAGGTTTTCCATTCTCACAGAGAAAAGCTTCATACTCGGTGGCGAACTCAGGGGCGTTGTCATTTATGTCCAGCACTTTGATTGCAACTATGGCTCTGGAAATCTGGCTGTGGTTTCCTAATACAAGAAGAGAAAAGCTATTAAAGCACTGAATACAGAAGTACAGCGGCCAAATTTAGAAGGGAGCTATTGCAAATCCCAGGTAAATAAAATGACCCAGTTATTTCTTTTCTCTTTCTGCCTCACACCCATTTCTTTCTCCCCCCCTATCCTCTGGGTTGATGGAGAGACAGATGAGACACAGCATCCATTTGAGCTTTAGACATTATCAAGTATGCAAAACAGGATTACGGTGGAGAGAGAGAGAGAGAAAAAAAAAAAAAAAAACACATTCAAAGTGCTTTTGAAATCCCCTGTACAGGTGCATGTTTTATACATGAAGGTTAAAAAAATGAATATTAATAAAACGGTGGCAGCTGAAGTCTAGAAGACAATAAAGGGCAATTTAATTAGATTAACTTTTCATTGGAATTATTCATCGGCGGTAATTTACAGTCCCTTTTGAGGACCCATGTAAATGATTATATTTAATTAAGGTTGCAACCGCTGACTTTTAAAGCAATTATCTATTCATTTGGCTTTAGAACATGGCAATTGTAATGTGTGACACTTAGAACGGCAAACAGCATTTGAAATGCATTTGACCTGTCAATTAATTTCCCTCATTGATCGCCCTTATAGGAAAAAAAAAAAAAAAATGATGAGCCTGACTCATATTCATAGCCATTCTGTGAAAAAAAAAAAGAAAAAAAAAAGATGCTGATTTTGTTGGTCATGAACATTTTACACACATGCAATGTTGCTACATGAGGAGCCCTTAAATAATTCAGTTTATTCTGCTCTTTGAGCTCTAAGACATCTTATGTTAATTGTATACGACAACATCAGTATTTTTCTCCTCCTCCAGTGAAAATATTTTGGCTCCCATATCCGAATAATGTAGCTGTACATGCCAATCAAAATGAATCTCGAGGTTTATGGATGGCTTGTGCAGTGTTTATTTCTGGTCCACAGCTTGTGTTTAATAAGTTCTTTATCCAGTCAACAGATGTTCTTTTATCTGTTA
Source organism: Chanodichthys erythropterus (assembly GCF_024489055.1). NCBI lineage: Eukaryota > Metazoa > Chordata > Actinopteri > Cypriniformes > Xenocyprididae > Chanodichthys > Chanodichthys erythropterus. The sequence goes on along the minus strand of NC_090231.1, from coordinate 24,324,542 downwards.
TGTACAGCAAACAGCTCTGGCGTGAGTAGAAATTACTCATTAGATGTCCATGAATTGACTGCTGAGCTGTTTAATTCAGTAAAATCTCAGTGTCTTCAGTTTCTGAGAGGAAACTTTAAACCTTAAAATCTGTAAATGGTAAATTAATACCTGAGGTGTTACAGTAGATAACGTGTTATTTTACATTGGCTGTTATGGTTCATTTAAAGTTAGAACCCAGGTTTTGACCTTTTTATCTTAGTGCCTTTTGAGATGTTAAATATATACCCGCATTTGTTTCTTTATTGTACATCCTATGAGATAATTAAAAAAAAAAGATGTTAATTGTGATGTAAAACGTTTATTGGTCTGAAGTGCCTCTACACAGATTTTAATGATCTCTTTGCACATTACTGTAATGTTCTCTGATATTGTTATACAATCATTCTGAAACACAAAACAGTTAATGTTTCAATCAAGAAGATGAAGAAAGGGAAATTGTACTTACGAATTTCAGTGGCTGTCACGGTAATATTGTGCCACATATCCGTCTCTCTATCCAGAGGTTTAGCTAATGTGATCTTCCCATCATCAACGTTAATGTTAAACTGCCTCTCTAAATCTGTGTGCCTATCAATAAAATACCTGTAGAAGGAAAACAGAGAGAATAAAACAACATCCCTTACATATATAATCTTTCAGTTGTTCCGTACCTACCAAATGTAGATTAATATACACTTGTTAAAAGCATATCATAGAAAATTAAAGTCAGTGGAAAACATAAACCAATAAAAGTGTACACAAAATGTCATTAAAATAACATTTTTAGCATCATGTTTTAAATGTAACGATTATCACTAATCAATTTTGTCATAGGTCAAAAAAAAAAAAAAAAAAATCAAAGACTAAACCTAAAATATATTGCATATTTATTTTCAACCCAGTTCATATGCACCTAGAATTTATTAATCTTTGAATTATCAAGGTAAAGTCTGGGCATTGTCTCAAAAACAAGCTGTGTGTGAGGTATAACTGTCAGAAAGGCCCCAGTGGATGAAGAGTGTAAAATAAATAAATAGAAATAATTCATTGGTCTAGATAGTGAACATGAGGAAAATGTTCAGGCATGGTAAAGATCCTGAGACTGAGGTTGGAAGTCCAGGAGGAGTGCTCTACTGCTGTGCAGGCAGCCAGACAGGATTCCCACGTGGGATCAGTCTCCAGGAGGCTGAGTGGATTTCAGTCAGGCTCTGACAGCTCCACGTACCACCAAGAGACAGACCCTGAAATGTTCTGCTATGTGTCAATCAAACTGACAAAAGTTACAGTGGGGAATGGAGTGGGAGAAAAAAAAAGAAAATAAGCAATACAATTTTTAATTAATTATTCCTTTTTTCCCCTCCTCCTCCTTATTTTTTAGGGTTTAAAGAAAGTCAAAATAATTTTTTTTTTTTTTTAGTTTAAGTATCAGATACTCAGGATACTTAACCTAAGTTAAGGTGAGTTCAATATGAGACAACTCCTCACATGTAAAAAAGGTTTTACAGTCTGATCAAAATATCTTGTTTTTTACTTTAAGGAGTTATTTTTTTTTCCACTTAATTAATATACATTAGTATTTATTTATTTATTAAATAATATTTTTGTGTTGAGTAAAATCAGTTAAGACATTACTACATTAAGCTTTTTTTTTTTTTTTCTTTAAAAAAATAAAAATTACATGATATGCTTTATACACATGATTGAAGGCACAATATGTAAGATTTTTATATTAAAATATCCAAAAACCACTTGCAGTGTTGTATATTTCATTCAGCTGTGTACTTACATTATCCTAAATGTTGTTTCCAAGAATTTGTAAATTCAGAGAAATTCACAATTTTAAATAGTGCCCGTCCCTCCCTGTCAATGAAGTAATATTCGCCTTATCCCTGGTTTCTTTGTGCTGCATAGTAACCATGGCAATCATGGAAAGCAAAATTTTGGACAAAATGAGTAATAAAACTAGGATCAATATTGGTGTGGCGTTTCTGAGATGGTGAGAGCTTTGCGACAACTTTAACTTGACAGAGACGCCGCTGTTGCACGTTATTAGACAAGGTAAGCAATGTAGGCTATTTAAAGGTACAATATGTAAAATTTTTGCAGTAAAATATCCAAAAACCACTAGGCTAGTGTTATATATTTTGTCCAGCTGATTACAAACAATATCTCTAATGTTTTCAACTACTTGTAAATCATGAGAAAATTCCCATTCTAAACAGTGACACGGGGCAGTGCAGTCGCCTGTCAATGACGTCAGTTACCTTTGTTACCGCCTTTACTGACATAGAAACCACATGACAACAGTGCCGTGGACAAATGCAGAAGTAGTGACTAGCGTCCAGCAAACCACTAGCTTGCTTTAAGCAGTTCCTTATTTACTTCTTGCACGTTTTATGGTGGATTGTGTTACTTATTTATGGAACATAATTACTGTTTACCATCTGCCGCTGGTTCTGTCGACAAGGACAGCTCCCGTAAACTCATGACCGGAAAAGCGGAAGCGGCGCCAGTGACTGTGTCATAATAAAAGTCCCGCTGCTCGTGAGGCGTGTGTTGATCAATCGCTCCAGCTCCTCGTTCAGCTCCCGCAACACTCGGTCCTGCTCTGCTTCACACTACAGTAACGTTAATAATCGCATCCACAAGCATGAGTTTTTCCAGACTCCAATCCCTTTTCTTTTGCACCGTCCGTTGAGATGGAGACCACATGTCCCAAGTTTCCGCTCTAAAACTTGGCGTCATCACCTTTGTTTTGAATAGGTTTCTAGCGACCTCTAGCGGAAAAAAAAATAAAATCAGAAATTGTACCTTTAAGCCTAGTAATCAATGTTATATAGATTATAACATGATGAAATGTTAGAATATCATCAGTATGATATTCTAATGTTGATCTAGCTTACTGTTAGTCTCATACAGCCAACAAACTAATACACAGAATAACATTACAACTTTCAACACACTCAAATGCAGTTGTATAGTGTAACGTGAGACCAAGTGAAACAGTGCTGCGTTACCTCACAATTTATATCGTCAAATAAACTGACCTGTATTAGTTATATTTAAGCACATGTGAGTAGTTCGGTAGAATGAAATGTCGTCATTCCTTCATATCCCCCGGGACTCGCGTGTGGCACTGATATCTGTCTCATTAGTTATCGCACCCGCAATTCTCGGCCACGCCCTGCCTCATACCACAGTCACGTTAAAAACATGACTGCATTCACTCATCCATAATTATTTCGCCATAAACATTATTAGATCCATCGGAATGATGACAAGTTCCATGAGTCCACGCTCATTCACTGCGTCATCAATCTACGCCTTTGTGATTGTTTTGAAGAGTTTAGCGACCCCCTAGGGGCGAACCCCCCCCCCCCCCCCCAAAAAAAAACCATATTGTGCCTTTAACAACATAAACATTACCACCTTCTTTTATCACCGTAAGAGCCAAAGCACATATTACAGGTTAATGTGATTAACTGATGTTTTTGCTACCATAATTAATTATAAGTCACTCCACAAAATAATTACATATGAAGTGCATGTTGTTGATTAGTATTACTCAGGAGCCCTTCTTGCTTATGTAATTATACTGCAGCTATACTGGGCACTCTAATGTAAAGTGTGACCATTTTATTACATTATGCAAATGAAAATTGTGAAAGAAAGAAAGACTTTCCATTGTGATGTAAGAAAAAAAAATTTTTGTGATGGCATTAATTTGATATTATACTAATATAAATATATGTGTATACTAATAGACTTTTATATTAAAAACTAAATATATATTCTTTTTTATCAAAAAGCACACAATAGAATATGTTCTCTAGGCCTTTTAGTTATTATTGTTGTATAAATGGGTAATTAAGGGGACTTTCACAGAAGCAAAGTTTATTCTACTGTACCAAATGTTTTTTCAGTAAGCTCACTCTGTAAATGGACAGTAACCAAATCAAATGACTCTGCTTCCTCTTTATACTCTTTATACATATACATAAAGCACACAGTACATCAATATAACACAATCGCCATCAAGAGCAGTCACACCATGTTTTAGCATATGCTAGATATCAGGTGCCACAACAAGATCTGGAGCCAGAGGGACTTCTGTCAGAGAAGGTTAAAATATCCCCACTGATTACACCCACACTTCTTTTGACAGTTAGACAATATTTTTAACAGGGCTAATTTGAAGTTGGACACAGCTTGGCACCATTTGATGCATGTCAGTTTCACAATAGCAAGAGAAATCCTGCAATGTGTTTTAAGAAGAGAGAGAGAGAGAGAGAGAGAGAGAGAGAGAGAGAGAGAGAGAGAGAGAGAGAGAGAGAGAGAGAGAGAGAGAGAGAGAGAGAGGTAGCAGTGGTTCGAGAGGTCAGACTGATGAGGAACAATGTTTCTGTGAATGAATGTTTCCATGCTGAGTTGTGATTAAAACTGACATTTTCAATTTACCAGAGTCCTTTAAAAGCCACAATTACACCTTTTTTTAATTCTTGCTAGTTTCACCTTGATTGCTTCTCCTATTTAGGCTATGTGATATCCACAATGTGCACAATTAGCTGTATTCAAGCAGAAATTTTGTAATTTGAGGTAAGGTATTAGTTATCATATTTCTCTATGAAATTCAGCATGGGCTATTTGGTCAGTCAGTCTTCCTTTTTCATCTGATTTTCTATTTAAATGACTTTAACTCTTCTTTCCACATGGTAAGACATGCAACTTTACCACTTGATGGTTCAAGTCAACAACAGAAATCATTTGATCACACTAGAAAAGACAATTTATCTTTTAATGCTTAAATGGACCTTGTCATGTATAGCTTAACACAATCTACTCGATGGCCTAGGATAGAAGTAATTCATCTTCCAAACAACACAAAGGCATTGATACAAAAAGCCTGAATGTCAGACCAATGGGTGCACAAATGACAGCAAGGAAAATTAATTCCAACCCAGGAAGGCAAATAAAAAAAATAAAAAATAAAAGAAAAAGAAAGAAAAAGAAACAACAACACCCCACCCTGACAACAGCAAATGCAACAGATTTTCTTCCTAATAATGCAGTCTAAAACTCCAATCACTATGCACAGATGTCATATATATATATATATATATATATATATATATATATATATATATATATATATATATATATATATATATATATATATATACAGTACAGTCCAAAAGTTTGGAACCACTAAGATTTTTAATGTTTTTAAAAGAAGTTCCTCCTGCTCACCAAGGCTACATTTATTTAATTAAAAATACAGTAAAAAACAGTAATATTGTGAAATATTATTACAATTTAAAATAACTGTGTACTATTTAAATATATTTGACAAAGTAATTTATTCCTGTGATGCAAAGCTGAATTTTCAGCATCGTTACTCCAGTCTTCAGTGTCACATGATCCTTCAGAAATCATTCTAATATGCTGATCTGCTGCTCAATAAACATTTATGATTATTTTCAATGTTGAAGCATTTTTTTCAGGATTCCTTGATGAATAGAAAGTTCAAAAGAACAGCATTTATCTGAAATACAAAGCTTCTGTAGCATTATACACTACCGTTCAAAAGTTTTGGGTCAGTAAGAATTTTTATTTTTATTTTTTTGAAAAGAAATTAAAGAAATGAATACTTTTATTCAGCAAGGATGCATTAAATCAATCAAAAGTGGCAGTAAAGACATTTATAATGTTACAAAAGATTAGATAGTTTCAGATAAACACTGTTCTTTTAAACTTTCTATTCATCAAATAATCCTGAAAAAATATTACAATTGTACACATTAAATGTTTCTTGAGCAGCAGATCAGCATATTAGAATGATTTCTGAAGGATCATGTGACACTGAAGACTGGAGTAATGATGCTGAAAATTCAGCTTTGATCACAGGAATAAATTACTTTGTGAAATATATTCAAATAGAAAAGAGATATTTTAAATTGTAATAATATTTCACAATATTACTATTTTTACTGTATTTTTAATTAAATAAATGTAGCCTTGGTGAGCAGACAAAACTTCTTTTAAAAACATTAAAAATCTTAGTGGTTCCAAACTTTTGGACTGTACTGTATATATATATATATATATATATATATATATATATATATATATATATATATATATATATATATATATATATATATATATATATATATATATATATATATATATATATATATATAATTGTACAGCTCTAATTTATATATTGAAATTTTAAACAAACAAACACAAAATACTTAAATAGCTCTATTTGGGAAAAAAAAATCTGGAATGTTTAGGATGATTTCACACTGTTTATTAAAAAGCTGTTCATTAAAAGCAAACATGAAAAATGTCTAAACTCATTAGGGCTGAATGCTTTGGGAAAAACTGGGTGTTCACACTTGGCTATATGAAATAATAATGATAATAATAATAATAATAAAATTCATCCACTCTCCACTCTCTTACTGTGAACTGCATGAGTTGCTTGAATGTAAAGGAACACAGTATAAAAGAACACACTTCACTTTAAAACTATTGACTTTAAGTAACTTTGCAACTACAGTGCACAGCATAAATGAGTACACCCCCTCTGAAAAAATAAAAAAGATGTATTTTCTTTATGATCACTAATACAATTCATGGAAAGATGGCAAAACTAAAATGTATTAAACATATACATAATAAAAACTGAGAAATATATGTCATTAATAGCCATAAAATAAAGTAAATTAGCCAATTTAGTTTAAATTAAGGATTGCAAAAATGAGTACACCCAAGATTTAATTCAACAAAAGTATAATATTCTAGTAATTAGTATGCCCTCTATAATTTTGAATATACTGCTCTGACCCTTCTTGGCACAGAGTGTACAAGTTCATGACAAATTGTCACATCTGTGCTGTTTAACTCTTGGATGCTGAGCTCCTTAAATGCCCTGATCTTTAATGGGGAGTGTTGCTCAACTCGTCTCTACAGAATCCCCCACAAGTGCTCAAGAGTATTAAGACTGACCAGATTCTGGGAATCTATATTTTGTAAATGTGGGCTTTGGAAATGGCTAACTGACTTTATTGTGCTTTGGCTACAGTATGTAGTTCCAGTGAGAACAACAACCATGCATATCATTTCTGTAGGCTGCATCTTACTCTGTGAGATAAACAGTCACTCTTTTCATAGCTTTTGTTGGCTCTGAGACACTCGCTTGGTATTTCTCCTGCTCTTTTTCTAGCAAAAAATCCCTCATCACTAAATGAAAGCTTAAAATGAAGGCCTGATTATTTCAGTCCATTGTTTTTGAATTTCTGTCTTACTTTTGCTATATTTTCACAACAATGATTTGGTAATCCTCTAGTACCACTGTCCTCTTTTGTGCTAAGAAATCAGTCTCCTGACAGTTCTCTCCCAAGTAGTTCCATTGTTATCAGCATTAAGTGGGCTATATAACGAACAAACATTGCCTTAAACTTACACCAGAAAACTTTTATTTTGTTTTATTTAGTAACTTTTAGGAGGGTGTACTCAACAGTTGACATTTTGCAACATTTTGCTACACAACATTTTATCACCTGGAACATTATATCTCTTAAGAACCCTAACATGTCTTCTAAGTAATTGAGTAATTGCTGACTTTCAGAAGTTTCAGAGGGGGTGTACTCATTTATGCTGTGCCCTGTACATATTACTACAACTTATTCTACTTACCCGAACTCTAACACTTAACTATAACCTAACAGTCTACTACAGTCTACTAATACTCTAAGTGTTAGTTGACGTTGCAAAGTTACTTATTGTATGCATAAAGCGGACTATTGAAATAAAGTGTTAACTTTAACCACAGCCTTTGTGACGTAATAATCACATTTCACAATTTTGAGTTTTTTTTTCTTCTATAAAATAAGAAGCCCTAGATTAATAACACACGAGAGAACATTCACTTGGTGTAAACTCCACTGCACCGTTGAAACCCAATCTCTGATTTCTCCCCTGCTCCCAGTTCTCCGTGTAATTACACAACCTGTTGCGTGTTGTCCCGGAAACATCGCAAGTCACTGGAGAATTAATGGAATGCTAGGTTGGACTGAGAGAAATTGGCTGTATAACCTATACTGAAGGTGCCCTTGTAATTTTTCAAGAAGGAAGTCACAGAAGTGAAATACATCGGTGGGAGGAAGGGGCAGAATCTTATTGTGTCATTGTCCTATCTCTTATCCCCCCCCCCCCCCTCTCTCTTTCCCAGTACAACCAATTCTGTGGAGGTGAGAGCTCCATTTAGTCTGAATGCAAATGCACCTCTACAGGCAATTTCATCAGCAGCATTTAATGGCTGGTAGGATGCAGCGGTGATGGAGTACTTGGATATTAGATTGATGTAGAAGCTTGAGCTTGAGCTTCTCATGGTTTAATGAAGTTTTTGCCCTAATTTAAACAGAGCACGAGACCTCTTCTGTCAAGAACACATAGGCTAGAAATGATTGCCTTTACCTGACTTGACTGTGTGGGGCATCCTGGTCTGTCGCCACTACCGCTCCTATGACTGTGTTGATTGCAGCGTTTTCGTGCACATCGAAGAGATAAGTGGACTTTGTGAAGACAGGTGGTTCATCTGAATCCTCAACAACGATTTTGATCGTGGCCTGGTCCATGTAGGGCCCACCAGTAATCGAATCGGCACGTATATTGGTCGCAACCACTGTTAGGTTGTAGAAATGTTTTGACTCAAAGTCCAGAGGCTGCAAAACAGAGAAAGAGAAATGTTTATTATTAATGGGCACAAAAACAAAGACAAACGTTTTCCTGGTTTTAGCGGACTCAGTTTGCTGGGCTTGCAGGTCTGTCTGTAATTGCACAGACCTCCTCCCACCTTGCAGTGGCTAAGATTTAAGCTGCTGTGAGCCCAATTGCAGTTTGAACAAAAATAATATTTAGTAGCAATAACCACACTTTCACCTGGAGCGTGGGATCTGTTATTAATTTGTGGCAGAGACAGCATGTGTTTGGGATTTAAATGAGGCTGCAAATAAGGTTAATCTAATGGAAACACAAGGACTGCATTGCAAATTGTTAAGAAATCATAAAAAATACAATTTGCATGTTTGTGTTGTCTGAAAACAAAATTAATCCTTGCCCACAATACCATGATGCTAACATTGTTAATGTATTCTCTGAGGCAATTATCCAATGGTGAGATATTATTGAAGTAGAAGATGAAATACAATTTGGGAATTATTTGTACTCCAGGATAAATATTTGTGATTTCGGTGTATGAGGAAAGACCTTGTGTTCACCCCACCTGTGTAAGTACAAGCTACAGTGAAGAGAACACCATTTTCATTCATTAAAAATGTCACAGATTTTACTCTCCCAATGACTGTACCGTACCTATACCACAGTATTCTGAAATCACATATCTCTCTATGTCAGTTTAACTTGAATAAAGGGCTTGAATCCCTCTCTTTGCTCTTTTATTGACAAAAAACGAAACTAGACCTGACCGCTGATGTACACATGAAAAAGAAACAGGTTCTATGAATTAGGAGAAGTGGTAGAATGAAGAATTTGCTTATGTTGTCAAAAAAAGCCTCTGTCCCACAGGGGAGGTCAGGCGGACACTGGAGCCGGGCCGAGAGCAGCCCCAGCTGGGAGAGGAGAGCAGCTGGAGTTCCTCTATCAGCACACTTTGAAGTCAGTGCGGCTGACAGCAGGGCATGTGGAAAAGAACAGCCCATGTACCTCTGTCTCCTGCAGTCCACAAAGCTTTTGGGAGGATTTTATTTCATTTTATTTTCACCCTTCCCTTGCTACTACCATCATGCCAAAATAGATAAGAAAACACAAGAGGCCATTACAGTAAAAACACTAATACCATGAAATATTATTACTGTTTTAAAACGGTTTTCTAGTTTAATATATTTTGAAATGTAATTTATATCTGTGATGGCAAAACTGAATTTTCAGCACCCTTTACTCCAGTCTTCAGTGTCACGTGATCATTCAGAAATCAAGTTAATATGCTAATTTGGTGCTCAACAAATATTTCTTATTATTATCAAAGTTGAAACAATTGACATTTTTGTGGAAACCGTGATGCATATTTTTCTTCAGTTTTCTTTAATCAATAGAACGTTCAGAAGAACAGCATTTTTTACATTTTTCCTTCCCGTATATTACAGTATAATACAGAGCTCTTGGTATGGTTGACTGGTGCACTTTTACTCAATTCTCTACTATATATCTCTTTCAAAGTTCAAAGTAACCACTCAGTTTTGAGTGATAAGCATTTTAAGACACCATGACCTCTTCCTATTTGTCTCTTCCTCTTCTATCTAATAAAAGGTTAAAGCATCTAAATAAAATAAAGTTTCCAGTGCTGATAAATAAAGAAATAACATAGAACTACATTTCTGTGTAGCATCTGAAAATCTGTAAAATGAGAGAATTGTTTTGGGCTGAGAATAACAGAGCACCTTCCTTTACAAGCAGAAGTTTCCCTATGATGTAAAATTCAGAACAAGCTGCAGGCTGGCACCTTGCTTGCTTTGGAAAAGGTCAGTGCTGTTCAAGTCTATTGAATTTTGGTGACAGTTCATAGAGTTTTATGTCTTAAAGGAAAAAATAAACTGAAGAGACAACATCCGCAGAGGTACAAAGAAAGAAAGAAAGAAAGAAAGAAAGAAAGAAAGAAAGAAAGAAAGAAAGAAAGAAAGAAAGAAAGAAAGAAAGAAAGAAAGAAAATCCTCTCTTTAACCAAGCAACATGCTAGAAATGTTACCAGTTAATTATAGTTGATTTTTTTTTTTTTTTTGCATATTGGCAAGACTCAAACAAGCTCCTCTTATCTCAGACATTGCAAATCTGTTCCATCTAAAAATATCATGCCAACACCTCATTCTTTTGATAGTCATGTATGCCATTTTACTCTCTACAGTGAAATTGGCACTTTTGCATCCCTCTGGGTCTCCATTTTGGAACTCATTGTGCAGAAAGGTCTGAATATGACTATGGCTGTCACTTGACCTCCATCGTTACCAGCTGATGCAATTCAGACTTTCATGTGTCCATTGAACACAAACTGTACCGCCTGGCTGCGATTGACTTTTACCATGTACATACATTCCTGTTTTAGAGCACCTAGCTGACTCTCAAATAACTCCCAGCATGGTTTGAGAGTGTATGTTTACAGGGGCATTTAGAAGCATCAAAGATCAGCAGCAGGAGAAGTACAGCATCCCTCTCCACCGCCACAAAAGCCTAAGGGGGGCAGAGAGGAGATGAAAGCATGCATCCCTTTACAACAAAGCAGTATCTTGACTTTCTGAGCCTGTGGCATATCACTCAGATCAATATGTTTAACCTTGCTACAAAGGCTCATGCCCATTCAATATTTAGCAGAAGTAAAACCAAATTATAGTTGTTGGTGAGGGCTGCATCGTTGCAGATGATATTTGGCGCACACTGGCTCAGCCCCAGCGCCTGGGGAAAATGTGTGTCTGCGCACAGTGGCAGGTGCAAAAAAGTGAGGAAAAATAAGGGTTGTGTGCTTTACAAGCTTGTTCTGCTCTCCTGAACTCCAGCACCGTCTGGAGGTATAGAGGTTAGCAGGGAGTGGGCTGTTGATTGCCTGTTTTTCTCATGCAATGCCATCCATCATGCTATTAGTAATGCAGACAACAGATTCCAGGCCAAGTGCTATGGGATGAGAAGACGAGGAAAAACAGGCATGCCATTACACATTCAGCTGTGAGAGACCTGGGACAAACCAAATGACTTTTTTTTATTTCTCGCTTTTTCTCCAGGTTTTTTCTTTCTTTTGTTTTATTATTATTATTATTATTACACCTTATTTAGGTGACATTGTTACAGTGTAATGACACTTTAACAAATAAGTACTGAGTAATATTAAATAAACACATACTTAGTATAGGGTTAGTTATTTATGCATAATTTACTTTTAGTACTATAATATGCACATTAGGGATGTAATAATACACAAAATTACAGTTCAGTACATACCTCGATTTTGAAGTCATGGTTCGGGATGGGTTCGGTACAGCAAGGTGAGAAAACAATTTTTTTTCTCTTTTTGTATTAAACAATGTTTTACTGAACCAACTGTGTCTCTGTCTTTAAATGTATTCAGTTATAATTCAATTTTTCTTAAGGATAAAAAAATAAAGGTTACAATTAACAACCGAGCTCAAATTATTAAATTCAGTTGCTATTTATTTTTAGATATAATCATCAACACTCAAATAATAATAAAAAAAATATGTATTTTAAACATGTAAATTACACATTTTTGCATTAACTTCTGTTTCTCCAATTCGTAGTTGAAATATAATCATTTACACAGTGGCTGTTCTGACAGATTTATTTAGGCCTTACATTAACTTCATTAACTACATAAACATTACTTAACAGAACAGGTTAAGTAAAATATAATCAATATATAGGCTAACATAGTGCATATACTGTATTTAGCAAAATAGTTAATTTCTCTAGCGAGCTCACAACCTGTTGACACTGAATGGCTTTTCTGAGGTAAATGTAATACTACATGACATTTTTTACCAACTGTATTACTGACATCTTTCCGCGGCTGTTTTACTTTGAGCGATTGCACGAGATATGATATGTCTCATTAAGTTGTACTGTATCTTTCAATGTACCTTCAGATGTTCATTCAATTCTGTAGTATTAAAGAGGAAAGGATGATCGTATTCACTCGTGCTCCACGCTGCCATTTGAAGTGAGGGGCCTATACAGCGATCTGTCACGCCACATCAAAAAGTGTCAAAACGTCATTTATTGTTTGAATTTCGTGATAAAATTGACAGAATTTGAAAGATGGCACTTTGTTTCTTATCGAAAGTAACAAAACTAATTGCGATTATTGGTGGTTAATGCTGGTTAACAGGGGTTAGGCTAAAAAGCATTACTGTGTGGATCGCCTTTGACTGCCTGTATTTGTCGTCTAACTGCATGAACCGAACCGTGATGTCTGTACCGTGACGGTTCGGGACGAATACATGTACCGTTACACCCCCAATGCACATGTAGCTACATCACCTTAAAATAAAGTGTTACCTTTAGCTTTAAATGTTGCTTCTCAAGGTGCTGTGCAAAATAAAAGACAATCTAAATGCACACAAATTGATTATGGAGCACTAGAGTTGAGAATGATGTCTCAAGCTGTTGAATAATGCAGATTATTTAAAGCACACATTTCGTTTAACTCTGAAGTAATTCTTTGTATTAATAGAGATCGTGACCAAGTCCTCCAGACTAATTCCCACATGACATACTCATCATGTTGTTCACAAAATGGAGCTTCAAATATGTAGAATGAGAAATTTATTCTGTACATTTTCCATATTTTTATCACATTGTTTGTGCAGCATTGTTACTGCACAGTTGCACTGTAGATGTCCCTGTAAGATAAAAGGGCTTCATTGTCCTCTCATCCACTGTGAAGGGTTCTTATTTGCATACAATGGCCATTCCATATGCAAATATACGCTGCTACAAAAGGGCTGAGAATTGAGCATAGAAAGTCAAGAGGTTCAGAGTTACAGTAGTTCTCAAACCTCAGAACACCTAGACTGCAGTTTTACTACCAATTTTAGGTGTACACACTCCAGGGACTGTGGATTTTCAGCTACATTAAACTAAAAGTAAGTATCTCTAAGAAAATCTAGTTCCTGTAGCAAAAGAGTACATACAAACCAGCAGGGCTTAGACACCTTAGGCATTTTATGTTAGGTGTGCATTTTGGAAATATTGATATCTCTGTACCTGCATGCCACTCTAACTATTGCAGTAGTCCTCATCACAGTCACATAGCCTGTATTATGCACTGAAGTTAAGCACTATTTTCTTTTCCATTTGATCGGATGATAGGCCACAGTTTGTTCTGTTAAATTTGTTGCTTTTTGGTTTCAGAACTTGCTAAAAATAAGGAGTTACTGCTTTTAACGACTAGACATGCACAATCCTTCCCATTCTACAGACAAACCACAATGATGCCAACTAACAACTATATAATTATAGAAAAGGACTTAACTTATCACAACATGACACATAACTCATAGGGAACAACTAACACAACAACAACACAAGCCAGTGAAAATAATGTTGCAAACCTTAAAAAAAGTAAAACACTAAACACTAAGGCAGTAATTTGCATAATTAATTAATTTGCATGATTAATTCTTTCTTTTTGGAGGGTATGGCACAGTGTTTAAAATTACATTTAAAATGGCACGCCGTGTCAAATAGGTTTCCGACTCCTGTGATACACACTGAGAGGTTCTGTCTCTGCAATATTAGCAGTCATTTGTCATCAGTAATGAGCCACTTTTCATATTTTTCACAATATGCAGCTCCGTGACAAGTCTGTAACAGACAGTTTACAACTGTTAGAGAGTCCCTATGGTACATTAAGCCTACTTTTCTGGTCTTACCTTCTTGAGTCTGAGGATTCCCTCCTGAGTCTGAGCATCAGTGACAATCTCAAAGACATCCCTCTCGTCTCCACCTATGATGGTGTAAGTTGATTTAGCATTTTCCCCGATGTCTCTGTCATTCGCTTTTACTCTTCCTCCAGGTTTCCCGATGCCAAGATCCTCAGGAATATTGAACTCATAAGAGCCTTTAGAGATGAGGTACAAGAAAGTAGAAGATCTGGTCTGTCAGGTGACAAATAGCACTCAGAGAAACAAAAAAACAACTAAAATACTAGACAAAAAGTCTAGAAAAGTCTAAACATTTCTTTTATATATGTATATAGTATACAGTGTATATTACCGTTCATTAGTTTGGGGTCGATAAGGTTTTGAAACTTATGAAGTTCCTCACACTCACAATGACCGCATTTATTTGATCAAAAATCTAGTAAAAACAGTAATGTTTTGAAATATTACAAGATACAATTTAAAAATTATTGTTTTCTATTTTAATATATAAATGTAATTTATTAATGTAATGGCAAAACTCCAAAAAGGTTCCAAGAACAGCATTTATTTGAAACATTTTTACATTTTTGGTAATGTGTAAAAGTCTTTAGATTTGATCAATCTACAGACTCCTTGTTGAATAAAAGTATTAAAAATCTTACTGACTGCAAAATTTTGCATGGTAGTGTAGGTGTAGTTTATAAAAGATGGTCCCTCTTACCCTTTGTGAACTTTGGTGGGTTATCGTTGATATCGGTAAGAGTGACTGTCACAGTGGTGGTTCCTGACAACCCACCCATGTGACCTCCCATATCTTTTGCTTGAATGACAACAAGATACTCTTCCCTCATCTCACGATCCATCCCTGCCAGAGCCACCCTAATGATTGCTATAACAATCACAATAAATATATGAATTGATATAACTAATTGACATTATAAAAAACAAAATTACAAGAAAAGCATCAAGAAAATCTCTTAAAGGGATTTCACCCAGTTCATGAAAATGCTGTCATCAATTATTCACCCTCGTGTCATTCCGGAAAGCCACTAAAGACATTTAAACATTTATTTTGACTACAGTGGTTCAACCTTAATGTTACAAAGAGACGAGCATAATTTTTGTGTGCCAAAAAACAAAAACAAAATAACGACTTTATTCAATAATATTTAGTGATGGGCGATTTCAAAACACTGCTTCATGAAGCTTCGAAGCTTTTCAAATCTTTTGTTTTCAAATCAGTGGTTCAGAGTGTGTATCAAACTGCAAAAGTCATGCGATTTCAGTAAACGAGGCTTCGTTACGTTGTTACGTTAAGTGTTTCAAAATTTCAATGGTTCAGCACTGGGGGGTGTGACTTTGGCAGTTTGATACATGCTCCGAAACTCTTATTCAAAACAAAAGATTTGTAAAGCTTTGAAGCTTCATGAAGCAGTGTTTTGAAATCGCCTATCACTAGATATTGTTGAATAAAGTTGTTATTTTCTTTTTTTGCCACACAAAAAGTTTTCTCGTCGCTTCATAACGTTAAGATTGAACCACTGTTGTCACATGAACTGTTTTGAATATGTCTTTAGTAGCTTTCTGGATATCTAAAAGTGTTAATTATCTTACTGGCAATGGAGGCCTCACTGAGCCATCAAATTTGATCAAAAATATCTTAATTTGTGTTAAACAGATGAACAGAGTTCTTATGGGTGTGGAATGACATGAGGGTGAGTAATTCATTTTTGGGTGAACTAACCCTTTAATTCTTTTAGATATGAAAAAAAAAAAAAATCCACATCTTCATACTGAACAGAGTAAACAAAATGAACAAGTCACTGCACATTCTGAGGTTTGCAGCCTGCCAAATCTGTTAGCTCTTCCCCTGTCCTTGACACCCCGACCAGCTTAGTGTGTGCCATGCATTGCCTGTGCCGCTTTCATTTGGCATTGCAAATTAGCTTGTTTGTTTGCTGAGGACTTGTCCCAGCACCTGGAGTCATTTATATTCTGACTGAATGTGATTTATGCTGTCTGTAACTTATAATCCTTGATATTGTATGCACTATCATTGCCTAAAAAAAAAAAAATAATAAAATAAATCCCCAAAACACCAACAAGTAACTTACTCAAACAATAAACCCCACAGTATCATAAAAAGAAAGCCCTCTGTATTAAACAAATGTTGTGTACACATTTTCTCAGTATTTATGTTAATAAATCTTAAATCTTCTAGACATATTTTTTTTCCCCCATTTATTATATGTGTTTTGCCACTCATTCACATGACTTCATTGGTTGCAGACTGATATTCCCAACATTTAACACTATCCTTTAATCTTTACAGATGTTTTGCCCCAATTCACACTGTGATCACGATTTTTACCATTGTGGAGGAGACTCCCACAGCAATTTGCGAGTCTTATGATGTTGTGTTGTGTGATGAGCTTAAATCACTATGACTCTGATGAAGTCACTTGGGGAAGTGACAAAACATCTTCAAAAACTAGAAAAATATGCTATGCGATAAGTTCTGTGAGACATTTCTGGATGACTGAGAATCTTCATAGACATTACAGTTTACACAATCAATCAGAATTTTGTGTAAAGAAAGAGAAATGCTATAATAAGAAAGAACTACATTAAAGAGATTGGCAAATAATAGAAGTAAAGAACTAAGGAAACAAAGGCATTGTATGGGAAGAAAGGTAAGTGGGGTAAGTAGGGACAGCTCCAGTTCCATTACGCATGAATAATTCACAGCACACATGCATTGTCTGCTAGACTTTTCATGCTGCACTTACATGTCTTTGTTTCTTGTTCTGTCATGGAGACCAACACACCACAATAATTTCAGTGATCTAAGGATGTGCATTTTTAAAAGAGAAGTGCTCTGATTGTCGATAGGAATATGGAAATGCATACTGCCCTGAGTGCTGGATTCAGCTGTGTATGCGGCGTGTGCGGTGCAACACTGAATGAATCTGATGCTGTTACACACCGCAATACTCATTCAATTGTCATCCTGATTTATCATTATCTATTCAAATGAATTCCTGATGATCACAGAAGCGAGGCAACACAAACATTCATTTCCATAGGTATTTGGAGATTTGCTTTCCTTTCATTTATTTATATCATTTTTTATTTATTTTTATTTATTTATTTATTTTTTTTTGCAAGCCATTATTCAAGTAATGCATTGGTGCATGATGTGTACTTATTTATCAAGTGTGTCTCATTTCCTATGAGGTGTTGGAAATGTCAAATGGTTTCTAATGGTTGTTTTCCCTTTACCTCTTATTTTTCATTAACATTCATTAAAACATCTGGCTCACTTGAATAAGCCATCTGCATGTGTTCAGTAATCACACATTACTGAGCACACGGCACCTCAATTTGGGCTTTTACACCTTCTCTCGACCATTTTCTTTCTTAGACAAAGCTGGCAGTGAGTGATTGAAATGCATGGGGTTATGAAGCGGACAAGGTGTTCTCATAAGAAGAAAAAAAAAAGTATTGATATTTAAAGTCTGTTCATTTAATATGCACATACAATTTAGACAGATACAGAACTTGTTTATTGTCTGTTGTTTTTTCCAAATTACGAGCTGTTCATTTCCATCTCATTGCTTATTAATGTAATTTCACCATTATTTAATCATGTTGCTTACAGACACACTGTTAACAAGTCAGCTGAAAATGCAATTAGGGAAAAAACAAAGTCAAGGTTGAAAAGGAACCAGAATGCAGATGGAATTCAAAGATAGCCCTGTCATTTAAATCAGAAGCTGCAAATTGCTTTGTGCGCAATTACAGAACAAAATCAGCATCTGCATGTGTCCTTCAGGTAAAATGATCTTGTTTATTTAGTCTTTCTCTAATATTTATTTCCCGTCTCCCATAATGATGATCATAATAACAATGATTATAATAATAATAAATGATCTAACACCTAAAACTCGTCTTGGTAAACAAAGGGACATTCATCTTACAGCTATTTCTAAGCTATTCATAAGCATAATAATAAGGATGTTGAATAATTTGAATGATTCATGACCATCTGGACATTGTGTCGACTTTTTTGATTTAATGTAGCGCACTTACCAGTGGTTTGGTCGATGGAGAAATAAGGTTGGCCTTCCAGAATGCTGTAGACCAGTTTGGCACTGTTTCCATACACCGGATCATCCGCATCAGTTGCAGTTACTCTCGTTACTGATGTACCTGTGAAGCAAAAGAGAAACCAATCATCTTTAATAAACAAAAATGGCTTGCAATATATATATATATATATATATATATATATATATATATTATTATTATTTTTTTTTTTTTCTCTCTCTCTCCCTACAGATGTTTCAATAATACCTCTGGTCAATGTATATGAGCTTCTCTGGAATAAACTCATAAAAGTGTGTTTTGTTTTTCAGATGTGCACAAGCGCTCGCTCATGCTGTGAGACTTCCATGATGAAAAAACATCACAGCTTCAGGCCTTAACAAGATCAAAACGAAGAAAGTCAGACAAACAAACAATCCAAGCTGCTCTCCTAACCCCCTCTTCATTAACCCATGGCTTGGATGAATTGAGAAGAAAGAGGAAAAATAAGAAGCACAAAAAGAAAGACACACAAAAGAGAGTGAGAGTGCGAGAGAAACTGAGACGCTAATGCTAAACAGCTCACTGACAGTGCAGATGGTGTGGTAATTGTTTGTAAAGCATGTTCCACAGCACTCTGACAGCTTGGTAAGCGTCTGACCAGCAAGCGTGCCTGTGCTTCAGCTACAGGTATCTGGAGCTGTCGGAAGCAGAAGAAAAAACGTCCACTGTGAGGACTGCGGTGTGCACAGCTTGATTTAGGCTTAAGTGAAGGTGCATCTCCACGTCTCCCTGGAGCAACACAAGTGAAGCCCCTATGTACTGACTCCATGAGGAATATGATGTACTGCAACAGTCATTTTATGTACAAAAAAACAAACAAACAAACAAAATCACTAGGGATGAAATGATTAGGGGTGGATCAATAAGGATTTTTTGATGGCAGATGCCGATATCTTAAGAGTGCAGGTCGATATATCACACCACACTATTTAACTAAAATACTGTACCAGGTGGTACAATGAGATTTGTATTTATTTCACATAATATTCAATAAAATAGAAGCAACTTTAAAATGAATCAATATGAAAAAAAAAAAAAAAAAAAAAAAAAAAAAGATTTGAATTTGATAATAAAATTGTAAAATTGCAATTCCTTGCATCCTATTATAGTTTTTTTTTTTTTTTTTTTCCCAAAGATAAAGAAATTGTTAAAAACATTCAGAGTCACTAAAAGGACATGATGGTGGAAAAATAAATAAATAAATGAGATGGGAGGACAACTAATAAGTCAATGCTTTTGGGTTCTCTCGCAAATGTTTTGTGTTCCCCCGAGAAACTTTGCGTTTGCTCTCAAAACCTTTTGAGCTCTTTGTGAGTGAACACAAAGTTTCTCGGCAGAATGCAAAAGTTTTGCGAGGGTACGCAAAGTTTCTTGGGTGAAAACAAAACATTTGTGAGAGAACGCAAAAGCATTGACAAATAATTTTTCTTCTTTCACCATGTCCCTTTAAGGGCGCCGTAAAAACATGAAAAAAAGAAAGTAAACACTATAATCTACAGAAATCCGGTAAGTTCATGTGCACTGGGAATCACTGGGAATTTTCTCAAATAAAGACACTCATTTTACATTCAATCCACAGATAATATGACATGAATATGTCATAATGGCAAACTAGCTCAGCATAGTTTGAAATCAAGGACAAATGGATTTGCAGAGGTTTGTGAAATTTTTATTGTTTTTTTTTTTCTTTTTTTTAAATTATCAAAGATTTCTGTGCAATTTATCTGCATTTGCTGAATGCCAATGGTATATGAGAGTGCTGCAGTGATGATGTATTTTTGTAGGCCAACCAAGAAGTTATCATCACCCCGGTTCCCTCGATAAAACCCAATAGGATTTTTCAATTGGCTTTTGGATTATTGCAGAAAATAAGGTCAGAGGATAACAACAGCTTATGATTCTACACATTTTGTTCACCATGACAATCTTCACAAATTGACACAACTTTTATGAATTTTGAAGCATAAATACAATCACAGTAGTCAAAAACTAAATGTAGGCTATAAACAAACAATATACACAGATTCCACATATGACCAATCCAGACACATCGATGCATCCACCATCTTGGAATGGTTAACATGATGCTGTTCATCACTCACTAACAAATTAATGAATTTTCATCGAAAATGTCACAGCATTGTGCAGCCTATGGCTGTAAAAACCACTGAGCTATAAATTCTGGCCAAAAGGAATATCCTTTCAGAGGTGAGTATGCACTGTTTTGTGTTTTTATAACTTAATATGCATATGCAGAATTATTACATTAACGATAAAATAAATGCTGTGAAAATCATCTAGTAATGTGTATTGCAAATATAGTTTTACAAAGTTACTAGCCACTCAGCACTTTCACTGGCCACAATTTTAGGGAATTACATTTTATGTGATTAAAGCTGACTTTGACATGCTAAAATTAATTGATTTTGAGGTATTTTACTTAATTAGCTAGATTTAAAACCCTTTCAAACTTTCAAATGCAGATAGACTACCAAAATCAAGACAATGGCTACTTGGTATATCAGCTGGTATGTAATTTTTTGTTCATTAAATTATCATTCTATAACATCTTGAAACATCTCTGAAAACATCTTGGCAAAATGTGTCTGTCCAGTGCAGATTTATAGTGGCAAGCCTGTTTTTCTCTAACGTTACTGTTTGAGAACGCATTCAGTGGAGGCAAAAAAAAAAAAAAAAAAACATAGCTTTCCCCTCTTAAAGCTGCTGTAGGGAGTTTTTAGAAAACCTTGACTTAGCCTGAAAATTTGAACAAGCACAACTTACAGGTCACTCCCCTTGCTCTCTGCTGCGCTACAGCCCTCCCTCCACAGCTCCTCCCCCATCACAACAGAGCCAGCCGTGAACGCGCAGGCTAGTAAGGCGGATAAACAGTTATGGCACATTCACTGGTACAGACAAAACATCAACAATATGATTTACATTGACTATGGCCTGCCCATACTTTGACTACAAACTTGGTCCTTAAAACATTACGTATTTTGTAATACATGTAATGTAACTATATGACGTTGCACTATTTCTATAAGTAATAAATAGCTAGTATGATAATATAGTTAACGGTAACTGACGTTACAGTATGCAAGTAATTATTCTATCGATATGTAATGCTAAATAAGGTTTGCTAGTACATTATTTCAGCAACATGACAAGCCAGTGAATTAGTAGGTTTCAATAGTTGCTTTGCACAGTAAGTGACATTTTATCTGTATGTTATGCGGCTAGAGTTTTGACGAAGAATTCACACCCACAGCGACTTCGAGGAGTCAACGGGCGGGGAGACGAGGAAGCATCAGGCAGGGGACAGGCAGGCCTGTTTTGAAATTATCTTAGTTGTGTTGTTCTTAAAAAAATTAAACAAATCAAGCAGGGATACTTACTTGTCAAGCAGAAATGTGGCTAACTCTGCATCGGTTTTTAATCCTTTCAGGACACGTAGCTCCCTCCACCTCGGAAAAGCCGCTCCGATATTTACCCTCGTTTTATTTCGGGCTCTATCTAATTCTTTCTTTTTGGCTTTTTATCATCGTCATCTGTCTTTTTCCGTTTACCCGTCTTTATTTTATGAGCAGGTGCCACTCGAGGAATTGGCAGTTTGGATTGTTTGTCCGGCATAAGCAAAGCTGCGGCACACCGGTAATCTTGAAATTTAACGCCTGTATGCGCTGGCGCTGTGCATGAGAGGGATGTGATCAGCGCGCACGCGGGCTTGATTGACACTGCTAAGACACTCCTCCTGGCTCTGATTGGTTGTTTCTTACCAGGAGCGGTGTATTTCTGCAAATGGCAATAGAACCACTGGGAGGAGCCAGAGGAGCTTGATTTTTTCACAGATTATCTGTCTCATATTCTACTGTCAGGACAAAATGACATGTTTAACAAATATGTAAAAAATAAATTTTTACAAAAGTTACCTACTGCAGCTTTAACACTACAAAGACAGTTCACCTATCAAAATAAATCACATTAACATGTAGAATGAAGGTGTATTAATGCAAATTTCACACCAGTTCTGTATAAACTACGGGGCATGCAAAGATTTTTTTTTTATTTCTAATACAATGTTATCGTGAGAAGGCAGAGCACAAGAGAACAACGGAGCTATAACGAACACATATGTTCTAATTATGTGTTTATTAGAGGTTGAATTCAAATCAAATGTGACCTGATCCAGCAAAATGAGTCACAGTGACCCAAATTTCAAAATTGAGATTTGGTATCAATGGAAAGATGAGACAATAAGCTTTAAAATGACATCATAGTCAAAGTTATACCTTGAATGGTTTTAAAGATATGCCCATTTGAATTATGGTTGTCTGCCCTCTTTTTTCAAATTGAAAACCTGAGAAAATCGCTTTTAAAGTTTTTTGCCCATTTTTTTGTTGATATCTTTCAAAATCCATTGCATTAAATGGGATAAACTATTTATTTTACAGCTTAATTTGACCAAATACATTTTTATACATATAAATGCTAAACCAGGCTGAAGCTCAAATTATTTGAAAGTATTTATTTGAATGAACACTTTAAGACCTGAAGGCTTTTTTAGAGTTTTTTTTTTTTTCTTTTTTTTTTTTTTTTCTTTTTTCTGAGCGACACACACAAAAGTAAAGACTCATAACTCCAAAACTGTAGCAAGGAGAGTCAAAAGGCAGGTATAATTTGATAGAAAACATTTAAATTTTTAAGAAAATATAAATTACATTACATTTGGACATTTTCTTGCTGAGAAACAGCTGATAAAAGACAAAAATATATATACTTTTTAAAAAATACTTTCTCTTTTTTTTATTTGACATGGAATAACTCAGGAACACAATAGGATCGCTAAAAAAATATTTTTTGGTGATGCTCTCCTATATGTGAGCTGCATCTGGTTCAAATTTCGTGGTGATATCATAAAGAATCACTGTTATTTTTTTCCGCAGCCAGGTGGAGCCAACGGGCGGTAAACTCCGGTTTAGAGGCGCTTCTCAGCACTCGTTAGGAGTTTTTCAAAATGGTTAAATGCATTAAAAAGATGAGATTCTAAGCTTTAAAATGACATCTATTTTGTGTTATTCCACGTTGGAAAACGAACATGGATGGGTCCGGGAACATTGGATACACACTGCATCCCGGAGAGATGAGAGACATGTTTTTAGCCAAGTATGTTAAATCATTCCGTGAGTAATATCTTGTGATCAACGCAATATATTATATTGATTTTGGATTCATTTTAATCTTGAGAGTCTGCTTTAAGTATTGATGTGCCATTTTTATGATCTGTGCATTTTCCATGAAGTTATGAGCACGTGAAACGTGAAATATACATACTTGTATTCGGTTAGCGGCTGTGCTGTTTTTGTTGTAAACGCATTTTACTCAGACTCATTAGAGGGTGAAAACAACGCAACAGAAGCATGTTGGAGGCTTGATATGAAAGTTAAGTCTTTGGTTTTGTATGCAAAAAGAATTTTTGTGCTACCTATATGGATTCAATTTTTATTGACTTTTAAAGAGAGACATGCAAATGGAAGTTTTATTTTATAAGGCGCGCTAGTCTGACAGGAGGATAGCTCGACCGATCGCGTGCCTGTCAGTCGAAACGGGGCTTCCCATTGTTAAAAATCAGTGTTTAGGTCAGTTTGTTTACATTTCTAAGCTGTTTGATTGGTTCTATACAAAGTGTAACACCATATTTGTAGAGCAGAGATAATGCCGTTTCAGGAGATACCTGGAAATGCTCATAAGTGACGAGAGGAGTTGAGAAGTTCATTTCCAGCGAATTTAGTAAAACCATGTCAAATTTAATTGCCATTTAAATAACTTTACTCAATTATCTGGACTACGAAACTTTGGGAGATTATTTTTGAAAGTCTGTTCTTTGAAATTAGCTTAAAAAAAAAAAAAATCGATTTTTTCATTGTTTTTCCACATTATTGGCCCATATCTTAAAATAGAACGTTGCGACTTCCGACTCATTTCGCCAGATCGGGTCACAAATACTGCCAAACTGCCCATACTACTTCTGAAAAGGATGTCTACTTTATAAAAAAAAAAATATGGAAAATATATGGTTCAGATTACTCAAATAAATGGAGGCGCCCTTAAATGGTCAGATATGGAGCTTGGGTGTCATCTAGTGAAAAAGTTTGGTACTGCGCCCAAAGAAAATCTTACTGAAAGCTAATTTTTGAAATATTTCAACCTAAAATTTGGAATGTTGACATTTTTGGCTTTTATTTTTTTTTTTTGTAGTTTAAGAGTACAACATGCTTCATAATATATTATTATAAAATATTATATAAATATTATAACAATTATATTTTTACATTTTCATAAACTTAAACTTCTATAACTTTTTTTTATTTTTTTTATTTCACTTTCATAATTTATTTATATAATAATCTGACAAATGTCTTCTTTAAAACAAGACCAAACTTAGGTCTATATTCCAAAGCATTCTTGAATTACAACCATTTAAGTTTGGATAGTGCATTTTCATGCTATGTGAAAAAAGGGGCTGACAGTTATTTCAACCTGTTTTTCTCAAAATTCCATTCCTGAAAATCAGAGCAATCAGCCGAATTCAGATAACCATAACTTTTGTGACAGACAAGCTATGAAAGAAGTAAAAACAGATTTGGAAAGGGCTCGTCTACCAGCTTTCATATGGTATGTGAAAGGTAAAATTTCACCAAGTTATGGGTTTTCGCAGATCACATCACATATATACATACATATCTACTGGATTTCCCTGACAACATCTGTAGTCCCATTTAACCATTTGTTAGCAACCACCTTTTACAAGACAAGAAGAAAAAAAAAAAAAAAAAGAGAGAGAGAGAGAGAGAGACAGAGAGAGAGAGACTGCTGTATTTATGTCTTTGAATAAAACGTGAAAATATCTTGAGCACAGACCTCTTTTCGGGCATTTAACCAAAAGCCCATTCAAAAAACCCATTGACTTCAAGACGATGGATTCAGAAGTGCTAAAATGCTAACTCATTTCTGGGTTTTGGCCTAGAAAAATACGTAATCAGCACTGCAACTCTCTATAATATAAATATGTTCATGTTATGGAAGAAAAACTGAAATCATCACTAAACTAAAAATAAATACTTGTTTGCTACCCGTGACAAGTGCTGCATCGTGTGTCAGAAAGTTGTGTAAGACACATTAAGCATTTCTGAGCATTTCTCAATAACTGATGACTGTTAGTTCACATCCCTGAGTTGCGTATGCGGATGATAGAGTACAGGTGAAACATGATCAGGGAAATATGAGTGATTCAACCCACAGGATATCTGTTACTTGTCATGCACTACTTCCTTTCACTTAGTAGGATCATGACATATTGCACTGTTATCAAATGCTTTAATTACATTTCCCACGAATATCAGTGTTTGTGTTCTCAGAATGCATGTGTATGTTGATGGCACAATAGTCTCCTTATCTCAGTCTCAAACACTGCTAACAGTATATGATCTTTTTCTCCGCTTGGCCCTGGGGAGGTACTCTATGACTCCCTTTGCGTAAGACAGCTGATTCATGTTTAGATAAAAGCAATCCCTTTATCTTTAACCAGGACTGGAATATTTCTCTTTATTTACTCCATGTTTCCTCTCAAAGCTGCCTTAGAGGCAGAGAGATTAATAAAGACTTTACTGTTGACTTGTGGAGTGCTGAAAGCTCCAGTTGTCTCTTCCTCTTGCTACTGTGTAGCAGACAGCTGTTGAAAAACTCAAAGTAGAAACATCAAGCGCACCACCCAAACAGGTACATAACATAACTTTAATCGCTTTTACAACTGCAGAGCGCCGGGCCGGCCCACACTCTGTTTTGCTACGAGTGGGAGGCCAGCTGAAAACAATGTAATGGGATTTTGTAATGAATGTCTTTACTGTGCAATGCATATAAAAGGATGAATGCTGCATTAATAAGTTTAATGGCTTCCTTTTTCTAGGAAAGAGCAACGGTGTTAACACAGGACAACTAAGGGCCAATGTGCTAATTGGCCAAGGTGTCTTTCCAGTATCTCCCCACCCCTACAACGAAAAAAGTACACATACAGCAAGTTTTCCAGAATGCCGCTATGCAGCATGAAAAATAAGGCCTAAAAAAGAGAAGACAACTATTCTAAAAAAAACAGTGGAGTCAGTGAGGCATGAAATAGCTCCTTTCCCCCTCTTGTGCAGAAGTGAAATTTGCCTCTCCTCCTCTGATAAAAAGAATGAGGGATTAGAGGAGCCTTCCACTGGCTGAGCTCCAAATCAGTACAGATTAACCTGTCCTTGCAATGTATTGCACCTCAAAGTCCAAGACTCATGGGTATGGGTCAGTGACACCCTTAGGTGGTGGACAATTGCAGAAACTTGATTTCAAGACATTATCTGCATTTTCTAAAAAAAAAAAAAGACAAGTGAAAATTAGAACAAAACTTTATAAGGGTCACTGACAAATCTTACAAAGATTTGTGATCGCATTGACCCAGTCGGAGATGATACTTAGCTTGCTTGATGCAATTCTGCCGCACATTAATCTAAATATTATGACATTTCTTCTATCGCATTTGGGAAATCAAGGGTGCTTCATTGCTTTTCCAGCCATTGAAGCTGTTTGGGGATCTCAAACAGAACAGCCATAAAAATCGTATTTGTGTCTAGAGAAATGTCAACTGCATGCTTGAAACACTGCATCGGGGCATTGGGCCTAATGAAAAAATAAAGGGAAACTGCTCTTTGTACTTACTGCATACATGGATGCCGTGAAAGAAAATCAATACCAAACCTCCTTATGAACTGGGCTTTGGGTGGGCGGTGGATAAACACTGATGTGCGGTATTGTCAGCTGTACTATGGCAGAAATTTGGGAGAGCAGAATCTTCTCTGTTAGATAGATGTCCATGCATCATGAACTTCCCTCCCCTGCATGACTGGGGTTTCATGTATATTCATGAAGCCACTGAGGAATATGGGGGAAGCATCACCCTGAGCAGGCCACCACATGTCCTCGGGCCAGGCCACTTCTAAGCTGTTTACATCTCAGTGCTTTTGCTCCTATAGCCCTAGGCCATGCTATGCTTCTCTGTGGTTCTGTCTGCGGTGGCATCATTATCCGCTGGCATATCCACAGTAGTTTTAGCACGATCACACTCTGTGCCAGTTACCGAATGGTGTGAATCAATTCGAAGAAGGAAAATTATTATACTTGTCAGGTCATTTCATTCTATTGAGTGAAGGTCTTTAAATGTTGTGGTCTCTACATGATATAGCTCAAAGAACAGATATATCACTTTCTGGGCTTTAGCTGTGACTGAATGATCTGAATATTAAATGATAAGAGATACACATGCACTGCTGTAGTTGTATTGCTAATGCTAAATAATATTCACTATTTTTCAGGTGTTTGTATGACAAAATCAGCATATGGAAATTATTCAAACTGTTTTCAATGTTTTTCACTGGTTATTGGAATTGTTCACCCAAAAAAGAAAATTCTGTCATTACTTACTCACCTTTATGTCGTTCCAAACCAATATGACTTTCTTTATTCTGTGGAACTCAGAAGAGGATTTTTTGAACAATGTTTGGATTGGGTAAAAAAAAGCAAACATTGGAGACTTCATGAATCACTACATTACATTTTTTTCATAAACAAGGGGGTAACATTGCTGTTTTTGAAGTTATTAAACTCACCACTTCATTGTTAGCTTCACAAACAGGTAGTTCTTTGCCTTCACATTGTGCATTAAAATCATTTTAAATGTGCACAGAAAGAAAAAGCATACAGGTTTGGAACAAAATGAGGGTGAGTAAATTTTCATTTTTGGGTGAACTATTCCTTTAAGAAACTGGGGTCTAATCCAGACTTTCAGTAATATTCAATATATATATAAAACCAACTCTATAATATATATATATATATATATATATATATATATATATATATATATATATATATATATATATATATATATATATACACACACAATTTGAGTTGGTTTTGTATTAATAACTAACAATACAATGCAAAAGAGCATGAACCATCAGTGCAGCCTTGCTTTCCTAAAAATGTCCACTTGAGGTGCAGTCATATTTACAATTACAGAAATTGAACAGATGAGCTACAGTCATTTTAGTAGGAATCCGTACGTTCTGGAGTCAGAAAGTGTCAGAAAACAAAGCAGAATAATACCAGTCTACTCATCCAGTTAACTAAATACTTTCAAAGATCTACTGGCATCTGACACAATTTGGCAGATCAAGTGATAACTTCAAACACTTGTGTCAATTTTGTACCTTGTAAACATGACTTTGTTTCCAGGTGGGGGAAGGAAGAAGGAAAACAACAACAACAACAAAAACACCTGCTTGTCTTTACTCCAGAAAATACTGACAAGTCAGCCAATCAGATTAGAGCTTGCCAGTTTTGTGTGCATCAGACAGTCATTTAAAGCACTGTTGGAGGTCCTAGTCAGGCTGTCTGAGGCTGATATTATCAGTGCAGTAACTGAATGTGATGAAGCTGGCAAGAGCCCACGTTGGTCTTAAGAGGTTTCTGGTCTTTGACTTAAGCACTCAGAATGCGGTCACACGCCATCATAGGGACCTCTGGTCAATACCTAGATTCCGATCAATAAACAGTCATAAATAAACCTTTAAAAATTTCAGTGGCATATGTTTCATGTTGCACTTCCCATTTCCACAGAAATTCTTCACAGTTTCTATCATTTCAAAGCAATGTCAGGCAGAGAGATCTGGAATAATGAGTGGTTCTATGGCTTAAATGGGCTTGTTTTGGGTGTGCAGCTGAGCTAGTCGGGATCCATGGCTGGAAAAATGGGTATCCCATCATGGTACCACTCAGCTTCCTGCTGAAAGCTATTTACTCATGTCATCTGCCGAATCCGTGGCATCTGGAATGGGATCACAATTGGAACTTTCAGAACAAAAATGGCTTCAGAATTCGGCACCAAAGGGACCTGTATAACATTACATACTTTAGAACAATGCTGAAAAAACAAAACAACAAAAACAAAAAAAACAATGATACTATATCATATCACAGAATATAACACAGCTGGAATACAGCACTGACCAATCAGCATCCATGTACTAATATATAATAATAATATATGCATTTCTGTGAGTACAAAATATGCAATATTATTTTTTAATTGCATTTGCAAAACAATAACAATGTGACTGTTATTACTGGTTTCCTATAATTTTTCATTTTAATGGCCCCCCTGCTGGTGCCACCATCTGTAGAACATGGGGGACCAGTGTTAATCTGGAGCCCTGTTAATTATTATTCAATAATTTTGATTTTAATATACAATTTTAACATGACATAATTCTGGGAATAGATTATAAAGAGCCAAAGAGTCAATTTGACAAGCAATACAATTTGAGGATCAATTTAACAGATCCATGCTAGCAGAATGATTGGAGTCAAGTTGACCCTCGTGATTGAAATGCATTGGTCAACATGTACTGTATTACCAGTCTTGAAGGCTCTCATCAAGCCATCATTCTTTTCAAATTGCGACCTAAACCAACCGGCAAGGATAATAGCCCTGGCTTGTTTAGGATCTGTGAATCACAGTAAAGGAGGTGAGTCAAAATGTCCACTAGAGCCCGCTGAAACATGCTAGACTGAGGCCAATTTACGCTCATAACAGGAATGCTCGTCTTGTTGTCGATACAGGTGGACATTTACGACAAATGCTAAAAGCTATCAGCAGGAGAAGGATATCAAGGTGTGTGCTCCCCCGCCTGTCATATGGAAGGGTGTAATTTTCAGGCCGCCACTCATTCCTGCATGATTTACAGCTGGAGGTGTAATTGAAAAGGGTGTTTCCTCTGTGTTGTTTATCAAGGGACATTAATGTTGCTGAGAGGCTTAGTGAGGGAGACTATAAATAATAAAATAGTCTCATCTAGCACTCTGTCCACCTGATCTGTTCTGGTAATGGCTGTTCATTCACATTCACGCTCAAAACATTGGATTTTGTAAATGGGGATTGGCACATCTGATTTAACCAAATATTGCGTTCTGTTAATAGAGTGCCCCAGGGATGACGCATTTTTGTAGGCAAAACCCGGAAGCGAGTTAGCATTTTAGGACTTCCGGTTCCAATGCCGTAAAGTCTATGGGTTTTTGCTAAATCGCCTGAAATAAGGTCTGTGGTTAACAAATCCTCTAAATACTTTCACGTTTTGATCTATGACATAAAACACACCAGTTATAACCCACTTGTGATTTTTTAAACTTTTACTGTGTCTTAAAATCGGCAGTTGCTAACAAATTGCTAAAAGGGACTACTTCCTTTGGCGGGGACTTTAGACGTCATCATTAAAAACGGGACATTTTGACAGCATTTCTCATGAAAAAGTGGAAAAGTATTCATAACAGCACAGATCATAATCAGTGAGCATGTTTTTAAATAAAGTTATTTTCTAAATAAAGTTTGAGGAAGCTTGGTGGTGGTGACGTTGATCCGCGACCATGGTGTGCTGTAGTCCGTTCAAAGCCTACTGTTAGCCATCTGACGACTTTATTTAGGCTTCAAAATCTACAAATGTTGTGTTAACTTGTAAAGATCATATTGATGGGACGAAACGTGTAAGTGTCATAACCTTTTGTTAAACACAGAGCTTATTTTCTGCGATTTTCCAAAAGTCTATGGGAAAAAATGCATAGGCTTTCAACCGAGGGAACCCGTGTGCCGCTAACTTCCGGGTTGGCCTACAAAAAACACGTCATCCCTGGGGCACTCTATTGTATGATAGGCATTGCCAGCTAAAGGAATGGCTAGTTGCTTAAACAGCCAGCAAAGAAGACACGAAAGTCTCTACTTACGGTTGTCAATGTTTTGAAATATGCTTCCCTCATGGAAAAGAGGCCTCAGGCTCATGTAGTGTAAGTGACCATCGCTTTGATGCCACAATTAATGGCCTTTGATGAGACAGCAAGACAACCGACACTTAACACAACATGCTACCAGCCTGGGGTGAGTTAATGTGGCAGCAGGGCAGCAGGGGTTGTAAAATATGTGTTTGTGAAAGGCATTTGAGGCGGAGTAGAAAAAAAAAAAAAAAAAAGACTTGTGTAACATGGATGCTTGAGTGCAGTCCTTGACAAGCTGTTTACAAGAACCACAGGAACAAAACAATTAAGAGTGTCCTTTGCTTGCTGCTGATGGCTTTGACGTGCCGCCATTTTGAAGTGGCACGTCATTGATTCATTTTAATTAGTTCTTAGGAAATATGTGAGGGATTTTTGGAGGATGCTGTCAAGTAATTTCTAGACAAATTGCTACACTTCACATATTTAATTGTCCCTTAGATATTCAGAACAAAATGAAACAAGACAGAGTAAGTTATAAGTTATATAGAGAGGGACAATAAGTCAAGAGGACATGGTGAAGGTGGATATTTTTCTCACATTCCAAGTGTGTTTGTAATAAACAAGTCAAATAAAAATAAAGTTGATCTAGTTGCATTGAAAATATATAAAAAGTGAGACATGAGGCCTGTCAGAATGGTGGCATGTGCTGTCAAACCAGAAAAATACCACCAGAGATGATCTGCCTGGAGTTCTGCACTCTTCTGTTTCATTCTGACTTAGAAAAAAGCAAATGACAGAAAGGCAAGTAAACAATTCACAATTCACATGATTTCTGAAGGATCATGTGACACTTAAGACTGGAGTAATGGTTGCTTGCTGTATAAGCTTTGCAATAAAAAGATTACATTACATTTTATAATGTATTAACATAGAAAACATACAATTGTAATAATATTTCACAATATTGCAGTTTTGCTGTATGTTTGATCAAATAAACACAGCCTTGGTGAGCATAAGAGACTTTAAAAACGGCAAAAGGCGGATTCGAACTCGGGTAAATTGCATCAAATGCTACTTCCACGTCTCCCTACGGCCTACGTCACTGAAGACATTGAGTGGCATGTGTGTCTTCTATAAAGTTTTGTGGCCCAACCAGACATAGGTGGGCGGAGTTAGCGTAAATAGCCTTTGCTAACAAGTCACACTTAGTGTAAATAGACACTCCGTAATTGTATATATTTAATTTTATTTATTTACTTTTTGTGGCAATGTCATAAACCATGCCATTAATGTGGTCACAGGGAATATTTCTGGCCCACCAGTTGGCTTGACAAGCTAGATGTATTCCAGCTCAGTTTTTGGCTGTATCTAGACTGAGATAAGTATTGAAACACTCAGGAGAATAAATGACACATTGAAGTGATTGTGATTATCACAAAGCATGCCGGCCAAGTCTGCTCCCCCTCACCAGAAAAAGTGAAAAGAGGAAAGGATAGGTGATAAATGGCAGCACTGAGCAGTTGGAAGTGTATATGTGTCTGTGTGTGTGATGTAAAGGTGAGACAATGAGCTAATGCTGTGCCTGACTTCCTGTAAGCATGATGGGACCATCAAAGTTGACAGATAACTATCACTTGTGTGCACAGAACAGTCAGACATCGATGAAAAGCATCACGGTCAAAGGAGTTGGGAGGACGTGGGAGTGGACTGAGGCATTGATCTCCCTGCCACAGTAACGGCACCACCTCTGACATGGCAATTGCACACGATATGGAAGCAGTGATGGCTTCGGCTACACCTTGACTGGTAGTATGAGGGAAAAGGGAATCACACAAACCAAACCTTTGGCCTCAGACAAAATGGTCTGGGTGAGAAGGGTTAACACATTTGCTGAGAGCTTCTCAAAGGTAAGACCAAACCCAGTGAACGTGACTGGTGAGTAAATGTTTCAGTCAGCCATAGGAAGCGCTCCTGGTGGCTTCTGACAAGCAATCCATCAAAAGGAACACACATACTCTCATATACACCAGTATACACACCTGCACAGGCATATACCTACAGGGATTTGTTAAAATAAATGATGGATAAAAAGCAAGGAAAAACAGAAAGAAAATAAATGGGCTTTCTTAAGTATCTGATCAACTGTGGCATTTAAAAAAAAAAAAGTTTCTCTTCACCAAAGGTGCTTCCAGTTAGCCAGAGGACCTGATTTGACACTGCAGCTCTCGTAAGAGCCAAACATAAGTGATGTCAAAGATGCTTGGATTGCAATAAACCCAGAAAAAAATCAGAATTCTTCAACAAAACTGAATGACGCAACAGGTTTAACCACGGAAACTTGTTTTTAAATGTGTGAGTGTAGCTATTTGGGACAGGAGGGGGGAGATGATACAATGTCTCATACGTGGAGTGGATGTTTAGTGGAGCACAGGCGTGCTTTAATGGGCCAGTCCCCTGTGAGAACCACAAAGACTTCATGCAGCAGAGATTTACCGTTTGATCTCTCCATCTTATCTGTTTCTTTTTCAAATGACCTTGCGGTGCAGACTTTTATGCCCAGCCTTTTATTCTGAGCCATGATTGGATGCTCCTCTAAGCTTAGATCTGTGCTGTGTGATGAATGCATTTCCCTCACATTTATGTCCCCCCAACCCAGACAGCCACCAATGAATCTTCTGTGGTGCGACCCCTGCAAGAAGACCTTTCATGAAGACCTTTCCTCAAACACCTTTTTTTCCCACACACATCATCCCGGTTAGCCCAAGCAACACAAAGACGTTTGAGCTCTGGGTGTCCTTTGCCTGAAAAGCCTATGTTATGGCACAAGGAGAGAACTTGATCACATGCTTCTCTGTGGTTGTGCATTTACTCTGAATACTGCCGCTCATCAGAATATAGACTAATAAAAGGACTATAAAGAGCAAATAAAAACACATTGCCCACAGGATGTAATCAGCACTTTTAATTTGGGAGGGCAACGCTGAATGCCAATGGGGAGTACATACTGCTGCTATGCCATTGCTTAATAACGTTCATAAAGAGAAAGAGAGAGAGAGAGACAGACTGTGGATTCATCGCTGTACTAGGAAGGTGATGGAAATTAAGACCAAAACACAGAGAAAAGTAGAAATAGGAGCACAATGAAATAAGGTCCTAGGGTGAGGAGTGAAAGAGAAAGCCTTGACGCAACATTAAATATCCACACTGTGTCTCTTGCATAATTAATAGATGAAGGAGATTTTGAACAGAGGGCCGTCTGTGAGAAAGCGGCCAGGCGTCATATCAGATATAAATAAGCAGTGCCAACGGCAAGAGTGTAGATTAGAACACTCAAGCATTCACCAAAATCTCAGCTGTCCTCTACTGAATGCTGCTCGTGTAAGGCAGTCTGATCTAAAAAGCTACATAAAATCCACAGACAAATTATACAAATTTTAAATTGTTTAAATATATGAACAGTGTGATGTAAAATAAGAAATATATATAAATCTAATAACATAATATTATAAAATTTAACACAGATATTATACTGTAATATAATTTAACAGATAATTCAAATACAATGGTAACACTTTACAATAAGGTTCATTAGTTAACATTAGTTAACTACATTAGTTAACAAACTAATAATGAACTGCACTTCTACAGCATTTATTTATCTTTTATCTAAAATTTAAAAATGTAAAAAAAAAAATGCAAAACATAGTCGGGGCTCACAAATTTGGATCTCACATATTTCTTAAGACATGCCATGAATGTGTTTGCACTACTCAGTCAAATATTTAATTGTATAGTCCAAGCAATTCAACAACTGAATAGAAACTACTGCAAATATGTTTAGCTTCAACAGTTTTTGAAGGTTCTTGGCTGCATTTCATGCTTTTGTTCCGAGATAATTTCCAATCTGCAGTAAATCAGGTCAATTAGGCCTACTGAAACTGCAATGACTACTCCATCTCACATTGGAACATTGAATAATGGCATGTATCTATCATTCAGCTCACGTTTAGAATGAGGGAGATAGGTCTGAGTGATGTGAGGTTAGCTTCACCTCCATGCTTTCCCTTATCATGAGAGACAGATAATGTCAGTGTCCACCTCAGCGCTGATTACCCTGTCATATGGCATCAGTGTCACTCTCTAAGCCAACACAATACCCCCCTGGGCCCATTAGTGCTGGCCTGGGCTATTTATGGGCTCTCTTCATCACCCAACTGCAAAAACATTCTCTCTTCTCTCTTTCATCGCATGTTGTCTATTTCCACCTCTACTCCTTTTTTTCTTGTTTGAAAAACATACTGTATTATAAAAATATATTATTCTCTGACATAATCATTAAATTTGCTTTTATGCTGAACACAATGAGTGGCATCATTTCCTGTGAGAGAGTTTTTGAAAATACATTCTGATGTATTATGTTGAGCTCTAGTACAGGAATACTGCACTGGTTTTAGTCAATCCTTGAGCTAATAGCTCAATTCACTTTAAATCTTAATAAAGACATGTATATCATTAGGTCTTAGTGTTAAAATAATAATACAAATGTAAATGATAGCAGAAATTACAGTGAATTATAATATGTATGGTTAAAAATGGAAAGACATCACCTAGACCTGATATTCATCAAAAAAAATATTGAGAGAGAGAAAAAAATATGGAAATGGATTAAACTGTCTATTGTACTTTCATCTCTTTTCATGAGCAGTTGAACATGACTGCAGTAGGATAAGGGGCAGAGTCAGTGGAGTGGAGTAGGATCATTTTGTAAGCTCTTTCTTTGTGATTCACATTTTATGTATGGCACTGATGTCCATGCAGAGGGAGAAGTGGTTTCAAAGAAAACGTGCTGAAACCAGTACTACAGTAGCACATTTATAGCACAAATTGCTTACATCTTATTCACCAAGGCCATTTCAACTGAAAATCCATTTCACTCACACCTGTTGCAAAACCTCTGTGGATTTATAAGTCAGTAATATAAATTTAATAGTAACTGTGGAAGATAATATATATGTATATATGTATATATATATATATATATATATATATATATATATATACACACACACATATATATATATATATACACACACACATATATATATATATATATATATATATATATATATACACACACACATTTGGTCCCCACAATGTAATATAAATCACACACACACACAGTTTCAGAGTAGAAGTAGTACACATTTTTCATTTCTGCTGACCACTACCTCCTGGTCTTTTCTGAAGATCGCTGGACGTGGTTTGGCTGCAGTAGGTTAACTCACTGACCCTCAA
This sequence comes from Chanodichthys erythropterus, assembly GCF_024489055.1. Classification (NCBI taxonomy): domain Eukaryota; kingdom Metazoa; phylum Chordata; class Actinopteri; order Cypriniformes; family Xenocyprididae; genus Chanodichthys; species Chanodichthys erythropterus. Next base: position 24,287,769 of record NC_090231.1, on the reverse strand, counting down.
ACCCAGCTGAGGCCACGGGCAAACCACAGCGTGGAGTCTGACCAGCAGATGTGCTTCCGCAGTGGCCCAGCTGCACACCATGTTAAAGGCCCAGCACCCCCTACTTCCTCTTCCATCTGCCACCGCCACAAACCAGATTACATGCTCAAGTTGGAAACAGTAAACCTTCAGAAACTACCAGAGATATATCCCAGATCACACACACACACACACACACACACACACACACACACACACACACACACACACACACACACACACACACACACACACACACACACACACACACACACACACACACAAACATGTTCTAACAATGTTTTGCTAGCGTTCCCATTAAGCTATGTGAATGTTATTTCTGAATGTATATATATAAAACAGTTCTGCCTGGTTCTCCAATCTGATTGGCTGATAGCCGTGCGATATTTAAGTGATAACAGCACTCTGTACTCTGTACCCACACTGTACCTTTTCACCGTTTGTATCACTCCGCTTGAAGTGACCGTCATGGCGGCCGATCAAATCAACCGTAATTTTTACAAACACTATTTGTTGTAGTAAAATAGTTTTTTAGGTGAGAATGTAGTTGTTTAGACCTGAATTATGTGACATACTTAAAAATAGCGCCTATTTTACAATTTGTTTTGATATTTTCGGAGATGCTAGCTCCAGGGTGTCAGCGGCCGTTCATTGATTGTGTATGCGCCAACAACAACTTCATCTCGGGCAGTGCTTCGGGGATTTACCGCTGGCTCTTATAGTGGTTAAACATGAGACATAATTCAATTTGAGTACATAAAAAGGGCAATCTTTGGTCTTATTAATCTATTATTTGTTCTGAATTGTGCTATGTTTAATTTGATAATAATTACCTTATTTATATAGCATAGCATATTGGCTACAACTAGACTCTTCTCCGCTTCCTGTTCTTGCTCCTTTTAAATACATACCCTTTGTAGACATAGTGTTTTTTTTTTTTTGCGTAAAGAAAACGCTTTACAATTTTTTTTTTTCAAACATCAGATCTTTATTTAGTTTACATAGTTTTTTTGTTTTAAAAAAAATTTGGAAATATATACAAGGTGTAGCATCTATTTATTTATTTTTGGCATTTGGTAATTATCCACGGCACACTTGTGGTTAATTGTTGTTCAATAAATATTTTATATAAAGCTGCATTCATGTCACCTTGTATTTACCGGAATCTTGAAATGACAACGTTATGACGTTATATTCGGAGCTGTTCATGTTCCTTTTGATCCTTGGACTGGGAATTATGTGTTTCCATGGCACCACTATCATTGCCTAATAAATCAATCTACAGCGGTCAGGTGGTATAGCGGCCACGTGGTACATGTAGGAGCTTTCAGAAAACTCCCAGCTTACAAGATGTAATTACGAGCTCTACGAGGACGTGAACGTTTTTTTACAAGTAGGAATCTCGTAACAACAGGAATTACGAGGCTGCGTGAACGCACCTTAAATATGTCCATTAATGCGTAATATGGATTGAGTGAAAGTTACATTAATACGCCATTAGATGGCAGCAAAACTTTACAGGTGAATGAGTCAGTGAGTCACAAGAGACTTTTAAATTGAAAGGAACTTTTGCAAAGGAAATTATTTTAGCGCTGTGGTGTTATGGGTAAATACAATATCGCTTTCCTCAACGGACTTTTACAATGGATAAAATATTATGGACATCGACTAAATGAATGTAATGCAGTATATCAGACAGGTAATAGCTTACTCTCTCAGGCGATCTCTCTCTCTCTCTCTCATACTGTACAAAATTCAATGTGTTTCAATGAAACATTTCAATATTAACAATATTTATTTATTTATTTATTATTATTTTTTTTTGTACAGCAAATGTACAGCCTTTAACCAGGGCTTTACGGAACAACGATGTAACTCACTGCTGAACCACCATAGTACGATGCATTGTTGAACAAATCAACTAGCTAGTCACGTATTGTCGCAAACTTGTCGTTCAACCACGTTGGTGAATGACGTCACGCAGGTGGTGGAGTAATAACTTCTTTAAATGAATCCGTTTGAGATGGAATTAATGCTAGAATTTCTGCTATAAATTACGGACATGGCATTAGATGACTAATTCTCATTTTGCTCATACGCTCATTTGCACGTACGCACATGCACACTCTTCAAAAACGGTGCTTTAGCTCTCTTGACAAACTAAAATATATAAATGACATTTGTATATATTTGAAATAAAAGATATACATTGTACTTAAAGGTGCCCTAGATTGTTTTTTTACAAGATGTAATATAAGTCATAGGTGTCCCCTGAATTTTTCTGTTAAGTTTCAGCTCAAAATACCCAATAGATTTTTTTTAATTAATTTTTTTTTTTAACTGCCTATTTTGGGGCATCATTAACTATGCACTGATTTTTTCAGCACGGCCCCTTTAAGAGATGCGCTTCCTCTACCACACGAGCTGTCGACTATATTACAGCGCATTTACATAGTTCACACAGCTAATATAACCCTCAAATGGATCTTTACAAGATGTTCGTCATGCATGCTGTATGCATGCTTCGAATTATGTGAGTCAAGTATTTATTTAGATGGTTACGTTTGATTCTGTGTGAGTTTGAGGCTATATGCTCTGTGGCTGAAGCTAACATTACACACTGTTGGAGAGATTTATAAAGAATGAAGTTGTGTTTATGAATTATACAGACTGCAAGTGTTTAAAAATGAAAATAGCGACGGCTCTTGTCTCCGTAAATACAGTAAGAAACGATGGTAACTTTAACCACATTTAACAGTACATTAGCAACATGCTAACAAAACATTTAGAAAGACAATTTACAAATATCACTAAAAAATCATGATATCATGGATCATGTCAGTTATTATTGCTCCATCTGCCATTTTTCGCTGTTGTTCTTGCTTGCTTACCTTGTCTGTGCACAGATCCAGCCGTTAATACTGCCTTTCCTTGTCTAATGCGTCAAATGGGCTGGTATTATGCAAATATTGGGATCATACATATTAATGATCCCGACTGTTACGTAACAGTCGGTGTTATGTTGAGATCCGAGTGTTTTCCGGAAGTCTTTTAAACAAATGAGATTTACATAAGAAGGAGGAAACAATGGGGTTTGAAACTCAATGTATGTCTTTTCCATGTACTGAACTCTTGTTATTCAACTATGCCGAGGTAAATTCAAATTCTGATTCGAGGGCACCTTTAATGTCAGCTTGCTTATTTTGCTCAAGATAATGATTTATTAAGTCTCCATGTCATAAAAACAATAAACTATGCTTCTAACCACAGCTTAAGAGCTGTCGTCCTAACCACACAAGTTTGCGATGCAGTTTGCGAATTATTGTTTGAACTATGCTTTCGCGAAACACCAAATCATTGAACTATGTAAGTAACAATGGAACTTGCGATATTAGTTGGCTAACGATGCTTTTGGGAAACGCACCCCTCTGCAATGAATCAATTTACCACAGTAGCACGCATAAGATTGTTTTGCATGTGAGACAGAGCATCTTGTTTCTGTGAAGTGAAAGTTTGTTTTGTGCTTGTTAGTGTGTGAGGTTAATCTAGGGCTGCACGATTAACCGAAATTAAACTGAAATCGCAATTTGGGTTACTGTGATTATGAAATTGCAAATGCTGTGATTTTTTTATATGAATCAATATATGCACATCGTATTTCATGGTGAAGCACAGCACTGTGATCAGAGTGGATCAACGTAAATGCTACTCCATCTCTGTAAGCACTGTGAGTCTCTTATAATGGGCATTTGAACAAGCAACAGGTGCCAAACATTTTTCGAAACTTATAATGTGAAGCGTTTACAATCTAAGAAGAGAGAACATTTAGCTGAGTGTTTGAAATAACTTCCTTTTGTGATCTGATATGGCTTCACATCACAGACTGAGTCATAATTATATTCACTTATAGTATTCTATACAGTGATAAAGGCTATGTTGATTAGCATTGCGTTATAAATATACTTTATTCTAATGAAAATACACAAGCTGTCTAGAAGAACAATGATAAACCATATATTGTTGCAATTATAAGTTTATTGTCCTAATGTTTCATCTGTCAAAATGTGTTTATCTTATATATGCTACAGTGATAGCTAGATGCTTTCACTGTAGATTTGTAGATCTGCCTTTACACTGCATGCTAAAATGAGCCTAGCAAGAAATATAGGCTATCATGGCTTATTCAACAGAGAAAAAAACATATATAAAAATTGGCCAAACAATCATGTATTTTCAAGGTCTTGGACAGGAATGAAGTCATTAGAGATACTGACAACAAAATAGAATTATTAAGAAGCTGATACTTATGTACTGCCTATGGCTCTGACAATTTCATGTAAAAGCAGTCTCTAATATTAGACATGATACTGAATGTAAACAAGTACCTCGGTGTAATTAGATCACAACTCAAAATGCCCAAGAGTGTTAAAGAGAGGCTACAAAAGGGGAGGGGTTTATCTGCAGAATGTTTAAACTATCAAAGCAGGGTAAACTTGGATGCAGTTTTAATAAAGTAAGCCCTTGACAGGTTGCCCTGTACATTTCCAACAGCAAACCTTTTTTTTCTTCTTTTTTTGGTTGTTTGTGTATTTTTACTGTATGTGAGCACACACTTTATGGCCAGTTCACATCATGGCTCAACTAATGTTACAGCTATATTTCTTGGAGAGATTTAAGTGTATCTATAAACATTTAAGCCAGACATAATGTCTGCTTGCTCCTGGGTTGGCAACTGAAGATGTCTGCTCTGAAGGCACTAATTTGTCAGAAGCAGGGGTGAATGTAATTCAAAATGTATATGTTTAAATCATGAGCTTCATCCATTAAAATATGTACTTCCAAGTACTGAACAAGAGTTAAGTATTAAATTAATATTACAGGTTTAATACAAGTTAGGCTTTCATTCACAGCACTTACCACAAAAATGAAAAAGCAAAAAACTGATGAACTGGGATCTCGCCTGAGAGCCTAATCACCTTCAAGTGTAAACAAAACAAGCCAATGGACATTGGTGAGCGAGATTTGCATTGCGAACCACAGCCTGCAAAGTAGGTATATAAAGAAGCTCGCTGCTGGTTCAGTTAAGTTTTACACTGATGAGCAGCAATTGTGGTGCCAGGTGCCAATAACACTGGGAAAGCGTGCCTATTCCAAGCGGAAAGGGATGCTACGGAGGCCACATCCTGCCCATAGGGAGGCAACGTGGAGTTTACACATATGGACTGATCATTAAGGCATTGCTACATATTGAAGGTATCTGTGGTAGATCCAGTGTTGCTAGGGTGGAGTCGATACTGGCAGAGATGGCAGAGTGGGCTCTGCCAAGGGAAAGACACAGGCTCACCAACAAGGAAGCCATACCGTGAAATAATACACATGTGGGATCACCTGAATGAGAATCACAACACGTGGGCACCTAGTCTAGCACAGAAGCTGACCTTCTGGGCATACACACGAGTGCTAGACCAAGCATCTGATGCCTCCGCCATGTCTGACTGCCAAGGGTGCTGGAGGATCTCCATGCACGGTTCGTCAGTTGGGGAACCTAGGATGGGATACTGAGCAGATAAGTGCCTGTATCCCATCCTAGGAGGGGAACGGCACTGCAAGCGAGTCACCTAGCTGGTCCTTGTGCTTACTCTCTACTTGGTTGCTGATACTGTATGCCCCAGGAGCCTCTGAAACAGTTGCAATGAAACTGCCATCCTGCCTCTGAACGATTTCAGGCAGTTTAGCACTGACTGAGCACGTTCATGTGTGAGACGTGCTGTCATGTTGACAGAGTCCAACTCAAAACTGAGAAAATATATTATCCGCACAGGGGAGAGTTTGCTCTTTTGCTAGTTGACCAGAAGCCACAGATGGCTGAGGTGCCTGAGCAGCAGGTCCACCGGCCAAGGGCGACAGGGACAGCCCGAAGAGGAGGACTTTGTACTGATATGCTCTTCTTATTGGCTGGAGGGACCAGCTCAATCGCATCCTTTGCCAGTAGCACTGCAATCTCCACATGCAGGACAGAAGCATCCTTGCTTGCCACTGAGGTGAACCGGACACCCCTGAACCTGTCTGGCTGCCTTGTAAGCAAGTGAGATAGCCTCGACCACCCACTTGCTCATCCTCTGCTTAGATTCTGGGTCTCCTTACTAACACACAAACAGTTGGTCTGTTTTACACCACAGGGCAGCTCTGTGGATGTATGTATCTAAAGCCCTCACCGGGCAGAGCAGATTGAGCTTCTCCTGATCTGGACTTGTAAATGGAGGAAGACAGAAGGCCTGGAGTACAATGGGACCCGGGACGTTGGTGGGGACCTTGGGCACATAGCCTGGTCTAGTGTGCAGGAAAGCTTTGACCATTCCAGGCACAAATTCCAAACACGAAGGAGCAACTGAAAGTGCTTGAAGATCTCCTATTCTTTTAAGAGATGAAATAGCCAATAGAAATATGGTTTTTAAAGTGAGAAATTTTTCAGAGACTTCCTCTAGTGGTTCGAAGGGAGCCTCAGCTAACCCTTCTAGTACAACGGCCAATCCCAGGCCGGAGTCCTTGTATGCACTGCAGGCCTCAGCCTCAGGGTACCACGGAGGAAGTGTATAACAAGGGGGTCTCGACCCACCAAGGAATCCCCCAGAGGAGCATGATAGGCTGAAATGGCCACAACATAACCCTTCAAGGTTGAAGGAGATAAACCATCCGAGAATTTTTCTTGGAGAAATTGAAGCACAAGGCTAATAGAAGAGTGGACGGGGTCCACACTGCGTTGTCTACACCAAGTAGAGAACAGTTTCCATTTGTATGAATACAGCTTCCTCGTGGATGGAGCTCTGGAGTGGAGAATGGTCTCCACAACCCTCAGAGGCTAGGCCCACAGTTTCCATAGTTCTGGGCGTGGATGAATTATCATGCCGCCCGCTTGAGACCGGAGGTCCTGCCTGAGAGGAAGCTCCATCGGGGAGCCGTCTAGAAGTGACACTAGGTCTGAGAACCAGATCCTGGTTGGCCAGTACGGGGCTAACAATATTAGACTGACCCCTTCCTGGCATACTTTCTCCAGAACTCCATAAGCAAACTGGAAATGCGTACAGACGTAGCCTCGGCCACGGCCACGTAGCCTCGGCCATGAGACCCTGCCTCGACAGGGCGTCTGCTCCCACATTTTGATGCCCTGAGATATAAGCTGCTCTCAGTGAGAGGAGCTTCTCATGAGCCCACAGGAGGATCCGACGGGCCAATTTGCAAAGTTGGCGAGACCGCAGACCCCCCTGATGGTTGATATATGAGACCACTGACATGTTGTCCGTGCAGACATGTGATGGTCCCTCAGGTCTGGGAGGAAGTATTTTATTACAAGAAATACCGCCATCAACCAGCCGATTTATGTGCCAGGAACGCTGATGGTCCTCCCATAGACCCTGAGCTGAGTGACCACTCATGATTGCCCCCCCCAGCCCGTAAGGGAAGCATCCGTTACGAGATGACGAGGAGCCCCCAGCATGGGTCCCTGGGACAGAAACCAAAACTTTTTCCACACGACCAGAGCACAAAGGCATCGCCGCGTGACTTTGATCGTGCGAAAATGATTTTCCCTCGGAGAAAACCCCTTGGTTCTGAGCCACCACTGCAAGGGTCTCATGTGCAGTAGTCCCAGACTACTCCTAAGTAGTTGGTAGTTTGAGCCGGAACCAGCACACTTTTCTTGGCATTGAGCCTCAGCCCAAGCCTCTTCATGTGGGACAGAACAACATCTCGATGTTGAGCTGCCAGATGCTCTGATTGAGCTATGATCAACCAATCATCAATATAAGTCAGTACGCGGATACCTTGGAGTCTCAGTGGAGCCAGAGCTGCATCAACGCACTTCATAAATGTGCGGGGTGATAGGGATATGCCGAAAGGAAGAACCCTGTATTGGTAAGCTTCGTCCCCGAAAGCAAACCTGAGGAACTTCCTGTGCTGAGGATGGATGGACACATGAAAGTAAGACCTTTCAGGTCTATCGCCACAAACCAGTTCTCGGACCTGATCTGTGGGATAATCTGTTTGAGTATTAGCATCTTGACCTTGAGATTTGGTACAGATCGATTTAGCACACGTAAATCTATGATTGGACGCAGTCCTCCATCCTTCTTTGGAACAATGAAGTAACGGCTGTAGAACCCTGTCAGCTTGGTGGGAGGAGAAACCTTTCTATAGCTCCTTTTTGCAAGAGCGTCATAACCTCCTGTTCCATAACCAGAGACTGCTCGGGGAAGGACCCCGTTGAACCTGGGCGGGAAAGACCCGAACTGAATTCTGTAATCCTTTTCTATAGTGAGCAGCACCCATTTTGAAATATTTGGGAGAAGTTTCCATTCTGGCAGAAAATCTACTAAGGGAGCCAGTCTCTCGAGTTTTCTCTCTGTTTTTTGAGCGCTTGATTCGGCGCTCTGAAATGGCGAACCGGCAGAGAACAGATGAATCAAGCAATGACCGGCCCTCCTCGGAGGGTCAGAGGAGACCGTTGCACCCTGAAGCACACTGGGTGGCAGGGTTAGCAAAACGGCCCCCTGAGGGTGCTGAAGAGGGACGGGTGCCCGATATTTTAACACCGGACATCTCCCCATAGCCATGCTGTTTCAGCCCCATGATGTTACTATATGTTGATGTCGGGGGGCTGAAAAAGCGATACTGTACTGGTCTCTTCCATGACCTCGACACCTCGGTGTGGAGGTAGGGAAAGAAGGGCAGACCCCGACACTGGGGTAGTGAGCATGTGGGGAGGAAGCGCTCATCAAGTTTGCTTCTGGATTTTATTTCACCCCTCTCCGCAGGCCAGTCAATCTTTAACTTGTCTACGGCCCTGGTCACTACCTCCAAGAGCTCCTCATAAGCTGGAGATGAGGATGGCGAGTCCTCATCACCAGTCTTGATGCTCATCACATCAACCTCGGAGGAGGAGGATAGATGAAGTGCCAGTGTCTCTCTCAGGGGGGAAGAAACCGCAGCACGTGCTTCCACCACCAGAGAAGAGACACTGGGTCTGACAGGTGAAGGCAGAGGCTGGGCCCATGTCTAACCCCTTTGTCAGATCCATTTGTGAACCCCACGAATGGAGCCACCGCTGATCCGCGGGGAACACTAGCCACGACATCCTTATCTTTGTCAAAGAGTGCCCGGCGTGATCTCAGAGTTCTGAGAGTGAGCTTCTCACAATGCAGCTGCCTGGGCATGCTCAACTCCCATGCAAACAACACACATCTTTTGACATCTCGTCACGTTATTGGTTAGATGCATGAGTGCTTCCCAATGCGTAATGACGCAGCATCGACAGTTCCCATGAAAGGGAATCCCCATTTCCACTATCAGAGCAATATTTAAGAGGTTCCAATCAACTAAAGATGTTACAAAACTCCCTGGAAGAGGATGTGTGTCTAAATCGTTCTAATGCATGGCGAGAAGGAAAGTTTGAGTAGACAAAAACTCTCCAAGGATCACAGCTGGAGAACTGCAGAGATTAGTTGAGTCTTGAGTCTCAGAAAGTCTAAAAAACAATTATCAAACAGCACCTACATCCCCACAAGTTGTTTGGGAGGGTTTCAAGAAAAATCTTCTGCTCTCATCCTGAAACAATCTCCAGCATATTCAGTTGTCAGACAAGACTGGAACTTCAAACAGGACCTCCTTCTATGGTCAGATGAAACTAAAAAAAGATGGGTTTGGTGCACACATGGATAAAAAGTACCCCATGCCCACGGTTAAATATACTGCTGGATCTTTAATGTTGTGGGCATATTTTTCTGCTGGAGGTCCTGGACATCTTGTTCAGATACATGGTATTATGGATTCTATCAAATACCAACAAATAAAAAATCAAAACCTGACCGCTTCTGCTAGAAATCCAATAATGGGCCATGGTTAGATCTTCCATCAGGACAATGATCCAAAACAAACATCAAAACTAACACAAAAATGTGTCACTGAGCACAAAATGAAGCTTCTGCCATGGTTGTCCCAGTTCCCTGACCTGAACCCTAAAGAAAATGAGTGGAGTGAGCTGAAGAGAAGAAGCACCAACATGGAGCTGGGAATCTGAAGGATCTGGAGAGATTCTGCATGAAGGAATGGTCTCTGATATCTTGTCAGGTGTTCTCCAAACTCATCAGGCATTATAGGTGAAGACTCAGAGCTGTTCTCTTGAGAAAAGGACATTGCAATAATTGGGTGCCAATCACTGTGGCCAACGTAAACTAGAGAAAAACATTTATTTCATAATGAGCCTTTTCCCCCACTTTTAATTCTTTTACTTAAATAAAAGGTTAGAATTTTGTGAATTTTTTGAATGAAAGATCAAAAGATTAAAGAATGCAGATTCATTTTCACAGCCACCTCTGCTGATATTTATCAATGGTGCCAATATTAGTGGAGGGCACTGTAAAAAAAAAAAAATAAATAAATAAATATATATATAATCTTGGACTTTTGACAAACATGCACAGGAATACATAAATGTAAAATAGACCCATTTCAAATTATTGCAATAAGTTTTAGCATATTTAAGGCAGTGTGCAGATTGTAAATGTACATGGGCTGATAGCTTAAAATGTGTGAGCAGTATTCTGGATATGTGTTATCTATTTCCATAAATATGTCTCAGAAAATAGCTTCCAAATCATTGTCAAAAATCCCCCTGACAAGACCTTATTTATTTTTTACCTGCCAGGAATATGGCGTGCATAATCAGAAATGTTATTAGAAGAACAGACCCCTCGCCTGTTAGCCCTGTTACCGGAGCTCGTAATAACTCTGAAAATGCAAATGAACTCTGGGTAATCTATTAACGTCACTTCAATTTTATATCAGCACTCCAATTTAGCAGATCCTGACACATTCCTGCGCACTGTGTCTCCGTACACGGGTTCATTTTGCCAGGAGAGAGCGGGCACACAGCAAGCAGGGTGGAGGAGCCATGTGCCATCTGTCTATTCCCGACTTTATTACCCAACTCCATAATGAAGCCCCCGTCGCCGAGGCCTCACACACACACGACTTTCAGATGACAAAAACAACTTTTCCGGCTTTATTTTTCCTTGTAGCAATTATTGTCATTCACACCTTCTTCTGTGGAAAGGAGGCAGTATGGACGACTCAATGTTAATTACCCCAATAGTCACTTCAAGTAGACTTGCTAATTTCACCAATGTAACAATCCTCTTGTCAGCAGCAGAAGGCAGGGAGCTTTGTAATGCCAGCATATGGTTTGAAGACCTGATGGGGGAATTCGCCTTCTTGTACTGGCCTTAGAGTCAAAGACCCCATTAGTGAAAAAACAGACTCTGTAATCCAATGAGATTTGTCCAATCCATGCAAATTAGTTCTCACTGTCCATTATGGACAGACCGACATCAGCAAGTAATAGTCTTAGATTATTCAAAGTTAAATTGAAAAATGAGATAATCTCATGAATATGTACAATATTCTAGAGGGAAAACTAGCATCCATGAGCTTTCATGAAATGTTTAAAGTTGACAAGGTGAAGGATTTGTCTTGCCTCGCCTTGATTGGACTTTCGACTCATTTATTATTTGGTCTCTTGTGGCTTTGATGATCTAAGGATCTTAGAGATTGCTGACAACATTGCACAAAATCCAGTGGTATCTGAGAATGGTTTGTATTATATGTATTATATTGTATTTTATTGCATTATTTTATATATACATATACTACCCAACTACTCATAGTTAACCATTATGTTACTATTGGTTTCTATTTCTCTTCAAGTGGGTTTATTTTTCATTATAAAAACACTATTATAAACTAGTGTTGTCACAACACTGGATTTTTTTTATCGCAAGTTACTTTGTTTTCCCTTTTATTGACTGACACCTGTCCACATGTTGAGAGAAATCGAGGGTAAGTGCCGAGGCATGTGCGCTGTGTAAACATGATGGTTATTGTACTAGACTAAATGTGAGCATGCATTTACTCATAACTTGCACAAAAACAGATTCAGTATTCCTCAAAATAAATAAAAACTGTGAAATGCAAACACTGAATATTATGCAAACATGCAATAATTAAATGTTAAATTACACAAATATACTTTGTGTAATGTGTATTTGATCTCACTTTATTAACCACTGTCATTTTGTTGCTGACCTTTGATGATCAATTTCAACCACACTAACAAGTGATTTTTATTTTACTGCTGAAGTAAGAGTGTTGAACTTGCTCCTCCTGCGTCAAATTCTTCTGCTGTCCAGAGTGGCAGCACAGTTGAAAGGATTGTTTGAGCTGCGCCCTCTACTGTACAGACGTGAATTTGCTCTTCCTTAAGCCTGAGGCTTATTCCTTTCGCTTTTGGTGTAAAATGGCCTTTACATTTGCTAAAAATAGAACTTTTGTGTTTTTTTATTAAAAACTAACAAGCAAGACCAGCCCAAGAGAGAAAAAGCAATATAAAAGTAATGTAACATTAATTTCCCTAAAAAGTAACGCAATTAGTTACTTTTTTTGAGTAACGCGATATTGTATGCATTACTTTTAAAAGTACATTTTCCCAACACTGAAAATGAGTATTGCATATTGAAGCCAAATATTCAGAACTGATATGTATCAAAAATCAACATTTTGACAACACTATAACATACACATCATTATAGCCAAATACTATGAGTTAGAACACAAATAAATTAACTCAATTTGGTTTGGGTTCCTCAACTGAACTTCAGGAACCCAAACGAACTTCAGAACTTCTTCAAAAAACTTATTGTCAGACCTTTATTAGAAAACAAAACATGCGACATCAATGTGAGAGGTAAACTTCTGTGATTTGTGTACATGAGACAGGAAATAAAAGAGGCTTCCTTATTTGTCTGTTTGTTGTTTTTCTCTCCCAGCCAAAGAGCTTTTGATTTTCTGTATGAGTGTCTCCCACAACATAAATACTTTATAAGACCAAAACAAGTCATTGAGAATGCCTTTCAAGCAAACAAGAGAACATCAGCTAATGTTTAATTGATCAGCTGTGACAAAAGGGAAGAACAATCGTGAAAGAATTCAACTTCAGGCATCTTTTGCTGTATTCCCCTTCCTGCCCTCCTCCACCACTGTGATTTTTACCCTCACCGTCTGCTGTATCCCACACTTCACTGTCAAATCCCTCAGAAAACTACAATGAGGATTTCATTTGGGTGCATTAGTCTGAAAGCAGAACAGAGAGAAAGACTCTCACCTATAGCTCCAATTCTGTATGCTCTAAGTGCTCAGAAAATATTACAAAGAACAAACGCAGAGAAGAAAATGCCCATATGAAGAAGTCAAGGTTTTAAAGGAAAGAAGGAAGCTCTGTGTTACACATGACTGGGCTATAATGTACCTGAAGAAGAGCACTATTCCCCCAAATGCATTCTACACTTCAAAAATAAGCCTTTGGTCAGGAGTTGAAAACACTTGAAGCACAGGGCAGATTTAGTTCTGTTTTCCTGGACAAACTGACATAATGGCATTTCCTGTAACTCCAAGTTCTCTCATCTACAATCTATTAATGATTATAGTTATCCTCTCTGCATTACATTACTTCATGTTGTGTATAAACCATCAACCGCAAAAGCAAAACAAATTATGAGTTTAGATGGTTTAAACAGTCATTCCTTTGCGCCAGAGTTGAAAAACACACAACAGCCTTCTGTATACTTTCCTGAAAAAAATATTTCACAGCGTAACACAACATGCAGTGCACATTGCAGCACCACGCGGCTTTCGAAATGTCATGGGGGTTATAACGAATCCCTAAAGTGTCACTATTATGAGATTCCCTTCACTGCCTTACTCATATTCAAGATACATCTCAAGATCAGGCTTGGGATAGTATGGACAAATCCCACACATGCTTTGTCAACTGAACATGAGCTCTATTTAAAGCAAGTCTTAAAGGGTTAGTTCACCCAAAAATGAAAATAATGTCATGTATTACTCACCCTCATGCCGTTCCACACCCATAAGACCTTCGTTAATCTTCAGAATGCAAAATTAAGATATTTTTTTGTTGAAATCTGATGGCTCAGTGAGGCCTGCATAGCCAGCAATGACATTTCCTCTCTCAAGATCCATTGATGTACTAAAAACATATTTAAATCAGTTCATGTGAGTACAGTGTTTAATATTAATAGTATTAATAGTATAAAGTGACGAGAATATTTTTGGTGTGCCAAAAAAACAAAATAATGACTTATATAGTGATGGCCGATTTCAAAACATTGCTTTATTAAGCTTCGTAGCGTTATAAACCTTTTGTGACAAATCATGATTCGGATCATGTGTCAAACCACTAAACTGCTGAAATCATGTGACTTTGGCACTCCGAACTGCTGATTCGACTCAAAAGATTCATAACACTCCGAAGCTTAACCCTCTGGAGTCTGAGGCTGATTTTGGGCCCTGGAGAAGTTTTGACATGCCCTGACATTTGTGCTTTTATCAGTTGGTTATAAACATATTAATGACAAAAGTGTCATTACACTGTATTCAGCACAAACTAGGCTACCATAATATGTGAGGAACATGTATGTACATGTTTGTGTTTTTAAAGGAATAATGTTTATGCGTGGTTATTGAAAAAACAAAAAAAAAAGTAACTGAAACAATACCTAAAAATGCATACTAAATGTTTTTTCACAAGACTTTTGAGAATTGTATATTTTAGTGTAGAGTTTTTGCTTCAAAATGATGTGGAAATGATCCTCCCTACTCTGACACATAAAACATTGTATTGATTTTAAATTTCTAAGACACTTTTTGTTTAGGTAGGCCATATGCGAAGAGGTGTGACTCTTCATGAATAATGAAGTGATTTACACCTGGGGAGATTAAGACCCTGCCCCTAATGAGCCGCATAATGAGCCATTCAGTCAGGAATGTGACTGAGTCAACTAAGAAAATGCAAAGACAAGACATATCATTGTTTTTTTCTTTTTTATTTAAAATAAAGTTAACAATATAATCCACATATAAACTAGGGTCAAAGGCACATTTTTTGTGTATACAGGCAAATAAAGGTAAGGTTTATAAAAAAAAGCCCACTTTTACACCCTATACATAACCTGCTTGATCACATATAGATAATCTTTGCAGCCCAATGGTCAGTGAGAGGTGGTGAACAGAGAATCTGAACAGTCACACATCTGTGTGCCATTTTTGAAAACAGTTCAACTGAAGACACAAGTAAATGTCACATGCCTGGCATTTCCAAGGTGTGTCTTGCTTTTTACCAAGCTGTACTTTGCAAAGCATGCAGTTCCGATGACCAGCGGTGGCATTATTCCTTGCATCTGATGTCAGCTCTGCTCCTGGAACCGGTACATGGTCACTTTTGGTCCGTTTTGGAGCTGCTTTCTGTGACGACACACCACAGAGCTCTGCAAATATATTATCATCAAATATGAATCTTATTAATATTATCATCAAATATTATCATCAAATATGATGATTTGCTACTTATGAAACATTTCTGAACAATTGTAAACAATAAATGTTTCTTGAGCTGCAAATCATCATATTAGAATGATTTCTGAAGGATCATGCGACACTGAAGACTGGAGTAATGATGCTGGACATCACAAGAATAAACGACTTTGTGAAATATATTCAAATAGAAAACAGTTATTTTAAATTGTAATAATATTTCACAATATTACTGTTTTTACTGTATTTTTAATTGAATAAATGCAGCCTTGGTGAGCAGACGAAACTTATTTTAAAAACATGAAAAATCTTACAGATTTCAATATAGGCCTACCATATAGTGGGTAAAAGTGTACTTACTCAACTGTGTTGCTGCGTGCCCTCCTAGTGGGAATTGCAGGTGAATGTGAGAGTGATGGATCCACATTCCTAAAAAAAAATGTAAAAAAAACCCTGTTATTATTAGCATATAAGATAATACTCTCATACCATTAGCTATGCATAACTGACAGGAAAGTAACAGGTATACAAGCATGCTGTATATGTCTGTCAATTGGCCATTACCGGACAAAGTGTGCGAATGTGTAAACGTTTACAGTCTGCTATATCAGTTAGCACATTTAGCAAATAGCAACATGTTCGCGCATTTCACAACCAAGCATATTTTAGCACATTCACGCCTATCATATACGGTACTTAGATACGCTATATATATATTTATAGATAGATGTAAATATAAGGCAAATATAGATGTACGCTTGTATATAAAAAAAAAACACGTCAAATAATTTGAGTATATCAACAGAAAAGCATTCTATTTATAAGCATTTTTATGAGATAAAGTTATATATATATATATATATATATATATATATATATATATATATATATATATATATATATATATAGATAGATAGATAGATAGATAGATAGATAGATAGATAGATAGAAGTAAATATAAGGCAAATATAGATGTACGCTTATATAAATAATTTAAGTAGGCCCTATATCAACAGAAAAGCATTCTATTTATAAGCGTTTTTATGAGATAAAGTTATATATATAGTTATATAGATAGATGTAAATATAAGGCAAATATATGTACGCTTATATAGAAAAAAAAAACACGTCAAATAATTTAAGTAAAACTAAATCACTTACTCATCAGAAACTGTATCTTCAGCTGGATCAAGTCGCTCTTCAAAATGCAGACGTTCATCGTCAGAGTCGTGTTCTTCTTCCGAGGAAAGAGTGAACTTCCTCACTGTCCAGGACCATCTGAAGAGCCTGCTCACCTGTGTAGTGTGCCATCTTCCAAACGCGAAGGACAGCGAATGAATCTGATGAAACTTGATGCTTTTTAAGACGCTGTTAGGGGCGTTTACAGTTTGCATAAATCGCCTCAGCACATTATCTTATGAATAGAGCGCTCTGCGCGTGGGCGGGCACACATTAAAGATAATTAGGTCAGACAGGAGAAACAGTACCTCTCTTTACTTTTATACTGATTACATAAAGGGAGAATATTTGTTTTAGAATTTATTTGTTTTGTTTAAAAGTAGACACTTAAAGCTTTCCAAAGACATATCTCTCATGTCCATGTAGCATGTATAAGCCATCTATTTTAGTTACTTTTAGTGACGTTTTAGAACGATGTTTGCAGAGACGGAGACGGCAGGACAGCACACCCTGTATATTTTATTTATTTTTAAAAAGCACAAAGTTTTATTTTGATTGTGAGTGTACACAAAAAAAAGAAGACATTCTATAGTTTCAATTGATATATTACTTATGTCTCTATGACAAAAAATGACGGAGTATTTTAAGTCTGTTTTGCTGCAATGTGAAAAAAAAACTGCAAAACGCGCCGGCGCGTTTTTAGACCTCAGAGTGTTAATGAAGCAGTGTTTTGAAATCGGCCATCACTATATAAGTCATTATTTTGTTTTTTTGGCACACCAAAAATATTCTCGTCGCTTTATACTATTAATACTATTAATATTAAACACTGTACTCACATGAACAGATTTAAATATGTTTTTAGTACCTTTATGGATCTTGACAGAGGAAGTGTCATTACTGGCTTTGCAGGCCTCACTGAGCCATCAGATTTCAACAAAAATATCTTAATTTGTGTTCCGAAGATGAATGAACGGTTGTGGAACAGCATGAGGGTGAGTAATAAATTACATTATTTTCATTTTTGGGTGAACTAACCCTTTAAGGAGACATTCATTAGAATGCATGGCTACAAATGCCTGAGAACAGAAACTTATGAATACATTACAGTATGTAACTGTAAAACAACAAAAAATAAAATAAAATAAAAAAAATAAATAAAAAAAAACGATATAATCTCTGGACAATCTCAGTGGTGGACCCAATATGCTTCAATGTTGAACTGTGTTCACTGGTTTGTGAGGTTACAATATGACTATGGACACCAGCATACACATCATATATTGTTGTATCATTCTCCAGACACAATAATGAGAAATTCCTGTCATCTCATATTTCTTTTTGTCTATACTTAGATCATGACATCTCTATTTCTGTTACTTGTATATTTTGTCAGAGCTTTTGTCTGCCCCAGTTCATTGTGAGATAAAGGGCCTCATGTCATTGTTCAGCTGAGACAACTGGAGATGATGAAAGGAGATCACTCACCCACTTGGGACATCTCTGGCACTGAACCTTTGTAAGGCCCCTCAATGAACTGTGGGGGGTTGTCATTGATGTCTTGCACTTTGATGATGAACTCTGACGGTGGTTCCAGAGGTTGGTCGGAGTCTCTGTCGATGACCTGCGCTGTGAGCGTGTACTCGGCCTTCTCCTCTCGGTCTAGCCTTTTCATGGCGTGAATGTCCCCCGTCCTCTCGTTGATGGCAAAGATGGTGCCCGCCCCTTCCCCTGCCAGCACATACTTGATGTTCTTATTCCCCACATCCAAATCTGTATGGAGCTAAAAAGAGAAACAGAGGAGGAGGTTTGAGGCTACTTCCAGACGTAGCTAATACCACTCGAGCAGGACCAGATCAATGCCTGTAATCAATCACGTAAAAGAATTAAAGCCCACCACCAAGTGCAGAGCTGCATAGTCTCTTCGAAATTCTAGTGTTTTACTGTGATGGCTGAATTGTTCATCTCACAGTCAAAAAAAAAAATTCCTGGAGGAGGCTAAGTCCTGGATTTCCAGGTAATACTTGGATTGTGTATCCCATCTATCTGTCATTCACTTCTTCATACATCGCTAGTAGAGGGTGGAGGTCAAAGCGTTCTGCTCACACCTGCCTCAGGGCCCTGTTACCAACTTGAAACCAGTCATCAGGTCACGGTTCCAGAACGAGAAGGCAATTGGGCTGTGCAAAAAAAAAAAAAAAAAAAAAAAAAAAAAAGGATGTGTGTATCTGCCAAGCAAAAAGGAAAGAAACTTTAAAAAAATACCCACTTTTATTTTATCTCACTTTTTTAAAAGATTTTTTAAAATTTTATTTTCAGCATTTTTAGCTTTTTTTTTTTTATTTTGTAGTATTTTTCCCTTACATGGAAAAGACATACAGTGAGTTTCAAACCCCATTGCTTCCTCCTCCTTATGTAAATCTCATTTGTTTAAAAGACTCAACATAACACCGACTGTTACGTAACAGTCGGGGTCATTAATATGTATGACCCCAATATTTGCATAATGCCAGCCCATTCGACGCATTAGACAAGGAAAGGCAGTATTAACGGCTGGATCTGTGCACAGACAAGGTAAGCAAGCAAGAACAACAGCGAAAAATGGCAGATGGAGCAATAATAACTGACATGATCCATGATAGCATAATATTTTTAGTGATATTTGTAAATTGTCTTTCTAAATGTTTTGTTAGCATGTTGCTAATGTACTGTTAAATGTGGTTAAAGTTACCATCGTTTCTTACTGTATTCACGGAGACGAGAGTCGTTGCTATTTTCATTTTTAAACACGTGCAGTCTGTATAATGCATAAACACAACTTCATTCTTTATAAATCTCTCCAACAGTGTAGAATTAGCCGTTAGCCACAGAGCATAGCCTCAAACTCACACAAAATCAAACGTAACCATCTAAATAAATACTTTACTCACATAATTTGAAGCATGCATACAGCATGCATGACGAACATCTTGTAAAGATCCATTTGAGGGTTATATTAGCTGTGTAAACTTTGTTTATGCGATGTATATAGTCGAGAGCTGGTGGGGCAGAGGGAACGCATCTCTTAAAGGGGCCGTGCTGAAAAAAATCAGTGCATAGTTAATGATTCCCTAAAAAAATTAATAAAAAAAAATCTATGGGGTATTTTGAGCTGAAACTTCACAGACACATTCAGGGGACACCTAGGACTTTTATTACATCTTGTAAAAAAACAATCTAGGGCACCTTTAAATTCAGGTATTGTACTTTCGGTTGCATTGCATCAAGTATGAAACTGTTATGTTGAAACTACAGACAAGTGTGAAACATAAGATTCACTACTATTCAAAACAATTTTGAATGAATTTAATCATTTTATTCAGCAAGGATGCCTAAAATTGATCAAAAGTTACAGACATTTATAATGTTACACAAGATTTCTATCTCAAACAGGGAGAAAAAAAAAATAAAAATCAAAACCCTGGTTCCCTTTTGTGGGAACTATCGACGCTACGTCAATGACGTGATGGAAACCCTCTGCATTTTGTGTTCGTGAAGCACCTCTGTATCCAACCAATGAGAAGACGTGACGTCAGAGGCGGGTGATGTCACGGACCAGGAAACTATAAAGCATACCCAAAAACAGAGAACGCCAGCTTCTGTTGTCTTCAGCAAGTGCTATCTGTATCTTGTCTGTCTTATTTATTGTTGTTTGTCCCTGCACATATTGCATACACTGATCTCTTCGTCTGAGGACAAGAGTTTCATAACACAAAATAAGACAAATATATATATATATAAAATGGCGGAAAAGCAGCAAAAGTTTATGAAGTGTGTTCCTCCCTGTCCGCGCTTCATTACGGACGGGGATACACACGAAATGTGTGTAAAATGCCTAGGAGTTGAGCATGCACAGGCAGCTCTCGATGGAGCTGTCTGTGTACATTGCGAGAGGATCACTCTCAGAGTGCTGCGTTCACCCCTCCTCTTTGAGGAGGGCGCCGCGGGTCCGGTCCCGCTGCTGCTGAGGCACAGTGAAGGCTGCACTCGTGGGGTTCACAAATGGATTTAGCAGAGGGGGGAGAGACGGGTCCTGCCCTATCTCTCCCCTTACCTTCTAGACCCAGTGTCTCTCCTCTGGTGGCGGAAGCACGCGCTGCGGTTTCTTCCCCCCGGAGAGAGATACCGGCACTCAACATATCTTCCTCCAAGGAGGCTGATGTGGAGGGTGCCGAAGAAGGAGATGAGGGACCGCCATCCTCATCTCCAGCGCACGAGGAGCTATTGGAGGTGGCGACCAGGGCAGTTAAAAAATTAAACATAGACTGGCCCACAGAAAAAAGTGAAAATCAGCCTAAGAGCAAACTCGATGAAAGATTTCTTCCAGCACGGTCACTACCCCAGCATCGGGGTCTGCCGTTCTTTCCCGACCTCCACACTGAGGTGTCGAGGTCGTGGAAGAGACCAGTCCAATACCGTGTTTACAGCCCCCAAACGTCATTATACAGTAACATCATGGGGCTGAAACACCACGGCTATGGGGCGATGCCTCGGGTGGAAGAGACGAGCTATCTCTCTCCCGAGTCTGCGTCGTCCGTTAAGACCCCAACGTTGCCCACTAAGCCATTAAAAACAACTTCCAGCTTAGTGGGCAAGGCAGGTCAGGCAGCAGCATGCCTGCATACAATGTCTATCTTGCAGGCATACCAAGCTGACCTGCTGGGGGGAATAGATGAGAGCGGGGAAGCATCATTTGAAGCAATACATGAGCTAAGAAAAGTGACAGATCTAGCTCTCCAGGCCACCAAGGAGACGGCCAAATCAATCGGCCGCTCTATGACAGCCTTGGTGGCCACGGAGAGGCATCTCTGGCTCAATTTATCTGACATAAAAGAAAAAGAAAAAAACGTCCTGATGGACGCGCTGCTGTCTCCTGGTGGCCTGTTCAGCGACACAGTGACATCTGTCGTCGACAGGTTCCAGGAGACACGCAAACAGTCAGCGGCGTTTCAAAAGCTTCTCCCCCGTCGCTCTCATCCCCCCGAGGCTGCTGGGTGGGAGCAGTCTCGGCCGATAGCCAGCTCCTCGGCGCACAGGACGCAGCAGAAAGACAGTGTGGCCACCCGGGCTTCACCGCAGAACGCCTGGGGACCGGGGCGGTCGCACAGGCGAAGCCTTCCGGGGGTAGGGCGGATCTGAGGACCGTCATTATCTCCCGGAAGGCTTCCAAGAAAAGGTCCTGACGCCAGTCATTTGGGACCTTTGAAGGCAGTCCCCTCCGGGGTAATTAAATTATCATCTCAGGCGCCCGTTCTACCCCGGTGCCCTCAGGGGGCTGTTCTGCCAACCCTGCCACCCAGTGTGTGTCAGGCCGCAGCGGTCTCCACCGATCCTCCGAGGAGGGTCGGTCAGCGCTCGATTCGTTTGTCTGCAAGTGCGCCCATCAGATGAATGAGCCAAGTGCTCAAAAAACACCAGAGACCAGTCTCGAGAGACTGGTTCCCTTAATAGAATATGTGGAAGAATGGAAACGTCTCACGAACATTTCGAAATGGGTGCTGCTCATGATACAACAGGGTTACAGAATTCAGTTCGGTTCTCGACCGCCAAAGTTCGATGGGGTTCTCGACACAGTGGTAGCCCCAGAGCAGTCTCTGGTGATGGAACAAGAAGTTATGCAAAAAGGAGCTATAGAGAGGGTTCCTCCTCCCAGCAAAATGTCAGGCTTTTACAGCCGCTACTTCATTGTTCCAAAGAAGGATGGAGGGTTGCGTCCGATCATAGATTTACGTGTGTTAAATCGATCCATCCATCCTTCTCACAGGAAGTTCCTCAGGTTTGCTTTCAGGGGCGAAGCTTACCAATACAGGGTCCTTCCTTTCGGCCTATCTCTTTCACCCCACACATTCACGAAGTGGGTGGATACAGCGCTGGCTCCGCTGAGACTCCAGGGCATCCGCGTACTGAACTATATCGACGATTGGTTGATACTAGCTCAAACAGAATGACTAGCAGTTCAATATTGAGATGTTGTTCTGTCCCACATGAAGAAGCTTGGGTTGAGGCTCAATGCCAAAAAGAGTGTGCTGGTCCCGAGTCAGGTTGCAAACTATCTAGGTGTAATCTGGGATTCCACTATGATGCAGGCGCAATTGACTCCTGCTCGTGTGAATTCCATTCTCGGGGCCGTGAATGGGGTGAAGTTAGGCCAGTCACTCACTGTAAAACAGTTACAGAGACTGTTGGTTCTGATGGCAGCTGCGCCCAACGTTATTACTATTGGCCTTCTGCACATGAGACCCTTAGAGTGGTGGCTCAGGATGAAGGAGTTTTCCCCGAGGGGAAATCCTTTGCGTATGATCAAAGTCACGTGGCGATGCCTTCGTGCTCTGGTCATGTGGAAAAAGCCTTGGTTCCTGTCCCATGGACCCATGTTGGGAACTCCTCGTCGTCGCGTAATGCTAATGAGAGATGCTTCCCTCACGGGACCCCCTAGTTATACGCTTCCTCCATGGTGAACTGAGGTTGAGGCCTTCGGTGCGCACAAAAACTCTGACCTGGGACCTATCTTTTGTGCTCCAAGGGTTAGCTGAGGCACCCTTCGAGCCAATAGAAGAAGTGTCAGATAAATTTCTAACACTAAAAACAGTCTTTCTGTTAGCAATTTCTTCCCTGAAAAGGATTGGTGATTTGCAAGCGCTGTCAGTTGCTCCATCATGTTTAGAATTTGCGCCTGGTATGGTCAAGGCTTTCTTACATACTAGACCGGGCTATGTGCCAAAGGTCCCCACTAGGGTCCCAGGTCCCATTACACTGGAGGCATTCTGTCCTCCTCCATTTGAAAATCAGGATCAGGAAAAACGTAATCTGCTTTGCCCTGTGAGGGCGCTGGATGCCTACATCCACAGAGCTGCCCTGTGGAGAAAAACAGATCAATTATTTGTATGTTACGGGTCCCCTAGAAGGGGGGGCCCAGCATCCAAGCAGAGGATGAGCAAGTGGGTGGTCGAGGCCATCTCACTCGCATATAAAGCGGTGGGACAGCCATGTCCCTTAGCCGTTAGAACTCATTCCACAAGGGGTATGAGCGCTTCTAAGGCTCTTTTATCAGGAGTGTCACTGGACGACATATGTGGTGCAGCTGGATGGTCATCCCAGCACACTTTCATCAGATTTTATAATCTTAATATAAGTTCTACTCCAGGTTCCTTGAAGATACGGCGTAGTTGGGACAACGTTCCCATCACGTCATTGACGAAAGGGAACGTCTCGGGTTACGAGTGTGACCCCTGTTCCCTGAGTAAGGGAACGAGACGCTACATCGCATTGCCGTACCTCCTTCATACCTGGAGCGTTTTGCTTCAGAAATACTCCAGAAGCTGGCGTTCTCTGTTTTTGGGTATGCTTTATAGTTTCCTGGTCCGTGACGTCACCGGCCTCTGACGTCACGTCTCCTCATTGGTTGGATACAGAGGTGCTTCACGAACACAAAATGCAGAGGGTTTCCATCACGTCATTGACGTAGCGTCGATAGTTCCCTTACTCAGGGAACAGTGGTTACACTCGTAACCCGAGACGTTTCACAGGCAAGGCTTAAGCCTAGTCCCGGATTAAAATGCATGTTTGAGCTAGTTTAACCAAAAGCAATTTGCACTGACAAATCTTTCAGCACACTTATCATCTGAAGCATGTAAGTACTAGCATCTTTACATGGCTGGTTGCTTTAAAGTTAACCTGGAAAAATGTGGGCTATTGAAGTGTTTGTGCAGAGCGTGAATTTAAGCTGAATAGTAGCGCACTGACTGTATGACAGCTAACATGGAGGCGCCGGTGCGATCACTTGCACTTAAAATAATCCATCATTTTTGGTAATTGAGTTATCTGAGCAAATAATTTTATATTAAAGGTGCCCTAGATTGTTTTTTTTACAAGATGTAATATTAGTCTAAGGTGTCCCCTGAATGTGTCTGTGAAGTTTCAGCTCAAAATACCCCATAGATTTTTTTTAATAATTTTTTTTAACTGCCTATTTTGGGGCATCATTAACTATGCACTGATTTTTTCAGCTTGGCCCCTTTAAGAGATGCGCCCCCTCTGCCCCACGAGCTCTCGACTATATATACATCGCAGAAACAAAGTTCACACAGCTAATATAACCCTCAAATGGATCTTTACAAGATGTTCGTCATGCATGCTGTATGCATGCTTCGAATTATTTGAGTAAAGTATTTATTTAGATGGTTACGTTTGATTCTGTGTGAGTTTGAGGCTGTGCTCTGTGGCTAAAGCTAACATTACACACTGTTGGAGAGATTTATAAAGAATGAAGTTGTGTTTATGCATTATACAGACTGCAAGTGTTTAAAAATGAAAATAGCAACAACTCTCGTCTCCGTGAATAAAGTAAGAAACGATGGTAACTTTAACCACATTTAACAGTATATTAGCAACATGCTAATGAAACATTTAGAAAGACAATTTACAAATATCACTAAAAATATCATGATATCATGTCAGTTATTATTGCTCCATCTGCCATTTTTTGCTGTTGTTCTTGCTTGCTTACCTTGTTTGTGCACAGATCCAGCCGTTAATACTGCCTTTCCTTGTCTAATGCGTCGAATGGGCTGGCATTATGCAAATATTGGGGTCATACATATTAATGATCCCGACTGTTACGTAACAGGTGGTGTTATGTTGAGTCTTTTAAACAAATGAGATTTACATAAGGAGGAGGAAGCAATGGGGTTTGAAACTCACTGTATGTCTTTTCCATGTACTGAACTCTTGTTATTCAACTATGCCGAGGTAAATTCAAATTCTGATTCTAGGGCACCTTTAAACAATGTTTTGACAGTTCCCAGAATGCACTGCAGCTTGAAAAAAATTATGTGGTAACTATTATTAAAAAATGATCATTGCTTTGCATTTACTGTCATTTTATGCTGCAGTTATTGTGATCACTGTTATTTAGCTGTCATATGTTTTGTTGATCATCACTATGTTTCAGATTTGTGTGTTGAAGTATATGTGCATCTCATTGCAACTTTTAATATATTTGTCAATCAGAGTGAAATGTTTGCCTTTAGTTTTAAGAGGCAAATAATGTTTATATCATGTAGTTCGTTTTTTAAATCAAACATGGAGATGAAAGAACAAGGATTGTAGCCCCTTGCATTGCTAAATGCAAAACAATCTACAGTTTCCTTGGCAATTTTTAAATTCAAATGACTGCCTGTTACTCATTAGTGGAACAAAAGTATTTAAGCTGACTTTAATTGGAGTGAATTAGTTAAGTTAACTTAACAAGTTTATTTTTTCGAGTTAGATCAACTTTTTTGTACAGTTTAAAGAGTTAGTTCTCCCCAAAATGACATTTCTGTCATTAATTACTCACCCTCATGTAGTTCCACACCTGTAAAACCTCCGTTCATCTTTGAAACACAAATTTATCCTTCATTGAAAGCTACAAAATGACCACATTAAATATCCAGAAAAGTAGTAAAATGCGCTTCGGGTGACCCGAGTTCGAGTCCTGGCTCATGGTCCTTTCCCGATCCCGTCCCCCTCTCTCTCCCACTTTGCTTCCTGTCTAGTAACTGTCCTATCATAATAAAGGCAAAAATAAATCTTAAAAAAAAAAATTGACATGGCTACAGTGTTTCAACCTTAATGTTATGAAGCAACGAGAATACTTTTTGTGCGCAAAAACAAAACAAAATTTTTTTCTCTTTTGTGTCAGTCTGTTACACAGCTGGAACTGTGCTGCATTTCCGTGTTTACATCTGAATGCCGGCTCATTGTTGGCCGGCTCCTGCATCAACAAAAAACACGTGCCTCGTGCTGCTCACGTGAACAGGCATCGGCCAATCTGAGTCGCCATTCGGAACATAGAACCTGGAAGCACTGCAATGAAAATAACATAACAGAATGACAGGGGAGAGACAAATTTGTTGAATAAAGTCATTATTTTTGTTTTGTTTTTACGCACAAAAAGTATTCTCGTCGCTTCATAACATTAAGGTTGAACCACTGCAGTCACGTCAACTACTTTAATGATGTTTTTTTCTACTTTTCTAGACATTACATGTGGTAATTTGCTTTCAATGGAAAAAAAAAAAAAACTCTCGGATTTCATACAAATATGTTAATTTGTAATATTGTTAATTTCCGAAGATGAAAGAAGATCTTATGGGTGTGGAATGGCATGAGGGTAATTAACGACAGAAATTTCATTTTTGGGTGAACTAACTCTTTAAAGGTCCCGTTTTTCGTGGTTTTTTAAGCTTTTGATTGTGTTTATAGTGTGCAATATAACATGTGTTCATGTTTCGTGTGTAAAAAAAAAAAACAGTATTTTTCACATAATTTACTTATCTGTATACCGCTGTTTCCACTATCATAAAAACGGGCTGATGACTTCCTTGTTCTATTAAGTCCCTCCTTCAGAAATACGTAACGAGTTCTGATTGTGCCAGCGGTTCCTGTGTTGTGACTCGAAAGCAGTTTAGCGCATCTTGCCCGGAAAGGTCACGCCTCTTACCATAACGTGGAGATGCACGCGCTCACTGTTATTGTAAACATGTCTTTAATTTTACCCTATCAATTTGAGCCGGAATCAGACCCGGTGATTGGACTGCGGGATGAAAATAACAGCGTTTCGATGACATGGCAACAAACACACTCTACAAACGCAACTCTTGTGTATTCCTGTGGGCGGAGGTTAGTCAAAAAACTGTCATTAAAGAAGGAAGAAGAGGGATGTAGTCCAAACTGGACGTTCAATGTAGGCGACTTCTGTTAAATAAAATATCTCGCTTGGCATTGAACTTTGAGCTTTAAAATTTTTCAGATTTTATTTATACTCTAACAACAACATTACACACTAACTAAAGCTTGAAACATGGGATCACGAAGAACGGGACCTTTAATAATATTTCACAATATTGTTGTTTTACTGTGTTTTTGATCCAGTAACTGCAACCCTGGTGAGCTAAGAGACTTCTTTCAAAAAAAAATAAATAAATAAAAAATCTTACCCAAACTTTTGAATAGTCTTTAAATGATCTTCTTTTATATTCCACAAATAATAATTAAAGTCCCTTTGTGATGAAAATCAAGTTTTTTTTATTGTTGTTTATATGTCTATGTGATGATTTTAATATGCTTTAACACAAACCATGTGCAAATTCATAAGTCAACACCATTGCTGAGTATTTTCTCTTTAAAACTGCAGTGATCTAAACAAAAAAATTAAATTGTTTCTGACTTCACAAACTACCTTGCAACCAATCACATCAACATGATGGCGGACTTTAGCATATCATTAACTATGACCACTCTGAAGTAGGGGAGTCTCAAGAGAAGCCAGGTTATCCCGGTATATTTTTTCTGTTGATATGAAAATCAGGTATATTTAGCAATATAGTGGGTGTATGATGCATATTACAATGAATATGATGTATATGTGTATATGATGTATATGATGAACTATATGCCTTTCTCCACTGATGCTCTAAGTTGTTCAAAACGTTTCTAAGAATGCTGATTTTTAGATGGCAGACTGAGATGGCGAATGGGAACATGGTTTGTGTAACATTAGCAACACATTATTAGCTGTTTGATAATGTAGTCTAGCAAAAGACTAATTATATTAACTACTGTTATGTGTCCGACCAACATGTAAAAAGCAATACCATTGTGCAGCATTTCACTCGGTCAATTTGCTGAGGTAATCTCTGAGCTCATGCGAGTGGGTGGAGGCGGGGCTAATTATCATATTCACAGATCCGCCAATACTAAATGAAGCAAGGGCGTAGAGTTACATTCAAGCTATTTTAAGGCATGAAGAAATATTTTTCATAGGAAAAAAATGTTTAACCCTTTGATGCATAACATGGGTCAAAAATGACCCGGCTGAGTTTTTATTTTCTATATCTTTGCAAGAAATTAATTTCATCATTCAGTATTCCAGGTATTCCTCAATTAACTTCTTTTTGATCATTACAAATCCTCATTTTAATTTTTTCTTTCTTACTTTTTTAATAAAAATCATTTTTGTATCACTACCCTTCTAATGCATAACGGGTCAAAAATGACCCGTATTAATTTCAATAACGGTTGAGTGTTTCTTTGCTGAATCTTTAAAAGAAATGTATTTTATCATTCATTTATTCCAGGTATTCCTTAAATATCTTGTTTTTGATTGACAAAAATCATTATGTTAATTTTTTCTTTCTTACTTTATAAACAAACAAAGTTTTTGTTTGTCTACATCGATTTTACACACATGGGTCAAAAATGACCCATATTCATTTTTTATGGTATTTCAGTCAAGACTGAGTGTTTATTTGCTGAATCTTTGAAAGAAATTTATTTTGTCATTTATTTATTCCAGGTATTCATTAAATATCTTGTTTTTGATTTTCTACAAATAATTGTTTATTTTTTATTTCTTACTTTATAAACAAACACAGTTTCTACATCAATTTTACACACATGGGTCAAAAATGACCCATATAGAAATCTTTAATATTTGCACATTTTTGCAAGTAGGAACATATTTACTGCAGACAACTGTTCATCTGCCACACATTTCACATCTTAACAAGGCTACTTTTGTATATTTGATGGATGTAAGTCTTATTATATTTAATATATTAGGCTATATATTTCATAATTTTTAATTTATTTGTCATAAATCAATGCAATTGGTCACCCTTTAAGTCTGTCAGTGTTCCTAAAAAGTAACAGTTTTGGACATATACAATATGGGTCTTTTTTTGTGTGTGTGTGTGTGTGTGTGTCATTACCATTCGAAAGGCCAATGTATACTTCACTTTTGTATGATCAGCATACAGATTTTTGTAACTTTTTTTATAATTTCCGCCGGATTTCTGTAACTGTGTATGTGCAACCTGCACATACACATTTAAATTACGTTCTGTTGAGGACCAGCCACTAACACTCTAGATAAAGAAAATCAAAAGCACTGTTGATCGATTCACTTATTATATATTTTCACTGTTGGACAGAAAACATGTTCAAAACTGTTACATTTCAGGAACACTGATAGATGTAAAAAGTGACCAGTAGCATTGGTTTATGACAAAAAATACAAATTCTGAAATATAATATATAGCCTATTATATGAAATATAATATGACTTTCATCCATCAAATATACAAAAGCAGCCATGTTGAGAGGTGAAATGTGTGGTGGATGAATAGTTGTCTGCAGTAAATATGTTCCTACTTGTGAAAATTTGCAAAGGTTTCTATATGTGTCATTTTTACCCATGTGTGTAAAATTGATGTAGAAATACAAAAGCTGTGTTTGTTTATAAAAAAGAAAGAAAAAAAAGAAAAACTATGATTTGTTAAAATCAAAACAAGATATTTAATGAATACCTGGAATAAATAAATGACAAAATAAATTTCTTTCAAAGATTCAGCAAATAAACACTCAGTCTTGACTGAAATACCATAGGAAATGAATACGGGTCATTTTTGACCCATTTGTATTAAATTGATGTAGACAAACAAAAACTGTGTTTGTTTATAAAGTAAGAAAGAAAAAATGAACATAATGATTTTTGTCAATCAAAAACAAGATATTTAAGGAATACCTGGAATAAATGAATGATAAAATACATTTCTTTTAAAGATTCAGCAAAGAAACACTCAACCGTTATTGAAATTATATAGGAAATGAATACGGGTCATTTTTGACCCATGTTATGCATTAGAAGGGGTTTTCATAGCTTGTGCATCAAAGGGTTAAATATGTAATTTTGGTGATCAAAGATGAGTTTTAAGGGATAACATTATTGACTTCAAGGGGATTTTAAAATAAATGGGTTCAGAGTGACATGAGGGTGAGTAAATAATGAGAGAATTTTCATTTTGGGTGAATCATGGCCTTAACATTTTTTTCTCCCAAAACTTACATCAGTACTGTAGTTACATATGACAACTTTAGTTCCATTTCTTGAGGCGGTAATATATACAGCCTGGTGTGAGGTGGAAGTACACTTGATACTGCAGTAACAAGGACAGCATGAGATTTGAAATGCAGACTATAAAAAAAAAATAAAAAAAAGGCAATTGCTTAATAACTATGGTTTTATGCATATGTTGTCTCAGCGGTGCCGTTTCCAGACACTGACAAAGCACACACACTTAAATTGTCACACCTTGCACTTTTGTTCTCCTAATTGTCCTATCATTCCACATGAAATATCTATCTCATTAACACATCAGCTTCATAACAGTCTTCACTCTACGAAAACCACTAAATGAGCCTAAATTTTAATGATGTGCTTTTTCTGAAGGGAAACTTTTTTTTTTTTCTTCCAATGATTCTCACTTTATGCATTTGATAAAATGAATGATAATATAATATTATGGATTTCTGCAATGAACAAAATGTCACAGCTGCAAACTACACTTATAACAATACTTCCTCCATTTGTTCACCCCTATGTATACAGACAACATTTCAAACTTGTGCTCACCAGTCCCATTCTGACGAGTGATCGCGTAATCTCAATGTGCAAACAATTGACTGAAAGTACGGCTGTGAAGGGGAAGCAGTCAGTCCTTATCAGGGTTGCCAGGGCAACTTCAGTGCTCTAACATCTGATGGCATCCATATTTTTTTGTCCAAATCTTTTAACACACATACAGTATAATGTAAAGGGTTCTGGTAATGTTTTTGTGCATAGCTTTGTTTAAATACTCCCATTTACACAAAGAAAAAGTCACTGATCAAGCTAAAAAGGTCAAAGAAAACAACAAAATCACAATATTATGTTGAACTCAAAAGAGATTTGATTGAAACCTTTGAATATGACTCTGAAAAATATGTAGCTAAAGAATAACGGCAACAGTGGAATATGTAAAATCCTGGGCAGTCTTAAACCTGGCAGCACACTTGTCTGGATTAGCATTCAGAGCTGCTCGACTGGAGCCGAAGAGAAACAACTGTAGGTTTGACACCCATCTCTCTCTGTACTCCACTGCCGTGGAGTACAGCTTTTATTGTCAGTTTAGGAGAAAATATGTCAATGGCTGCTGGAGATGAACCTTTAAAGTAGCCTGAGGAACAATCAGTGGCTCTGTTATGATGACACCTCAATCCCCTTATGCCTACCGGCTGCACACTAAAGTACAGCGTTAAACCGGACATTGCAAATTAATGATTGTGTCTCCTGTCAGGGCAAGTGGCAGAGAGGACGTGAGTGGAGAAAAGAAGATTCACATCACCTACAGAGATATCACTCTGCTTCAAAAATGTCAGCAGAGCCCCAACCCAAGGACCATCTCAACAGTCAATTAGGCATGGTTTAAATGTAGGCCTCTGCTTAGCACAAAGTGAACTGTGAATTTGACCATGTCTACCACAGTTTGTGCATAGTGCCTACTAAAAGGGTTCCTGTAGATCATGCATGTTGCAAGAGCAAATTCGCGTAATGTATTTAAGAAGCGATGCCATCTATATTTTAACAGCCACTAATGACATTGACTTACTTCTCCTTATCTCCTTATCAGCATTACTATAATTCATGTCAATGCAATATAGGCAATATGTAGTAAAACATGACTTCCCTACTATAATATCTTTCAATTTTGCCTATCTAGATTAAGTTTCAGCCCTTGTGTTTGGCACGTGGTGCTCATGTGGGAGATGTAGGTTCAAATCTAGTCATGTGTCGCGTCCAATACTCATTTCCCTCCTCCCCTATTATTTCTCAACTCTCTACTTTCACCATCTGCTATGCAATTTCACAAACTAAAACTACTAATAACTGCAAGAATATAATATGATTCAACAACACTATTCTTTATTTATTAATTATATTTTATTATTATTATTATTATTATTAAAGTATATTACATGTAATGAGTCATTCCAAACCTGTTAATATATCTGTTTATTTATCTTTAATTATGCGTAAGCAAGAATATAAGATTTGCTTCTCCTATCATATTTAATTTATTCTGTTTCAGACATTGAAAATGGGCATTATGGAAAAAGCTAAGTGTAGTTATTCACATAATGAATGAATAATACCTAAATCTAAATACTTTCCTTAAGAAAAAACTTGCATGCTGCCTGATAAGTCTATTCTTAAATTCTTGCAGTACCCACTGAGAATTGTTTGATCAAAAGAGATGTCACATTCACTCTTCTACCAATAACTACTGTTTCACATTTAAGAGATTCCACCAAACACAATGTGCAAGAGAAAATGTTATATGTACAATCATTTGAGTGTATATAAAGTAATTAAAGTAAAGTGCTATTTTTATGTTTGATACTGGATGCATTCAATAAAACATTATTCCTACCTTCAGAGAAAATTAAACATGCCCTGATGCAAAACAATGAGAGTAAGCACGCATGCTTGACTAATGAATACCACACAGTGCCTTGAATGGAGTGGCTTTCTCCGTAACCTTCCCAGGTACATGATTAGCCTTCCTGTGCTCCTGATTTATTCCTACTGTGCCGAGAAGGAACCAAACAGAGAAATTGTTATTGCTACACAAAGCAAATGTAATCAAATCAAAAACAGATAGATTTGCATGAAGAAGATCCAGCTACAGATCAAAAACAAGTCTCTGTTATAAAAGAGCTTTATCTGTGTCCGGATAATAGAGATTGAGATTCTAATTTCATATTTCAGTGTAGCCTGTTCTTTCCCCCTGCTTCATTTACTGAGTGACGGGATGGACTGTGGACTGCTACAGGATGTGATTACCAATTCTCCTGTTAAAACATGCATTGATTTCACACAAGTAACACCATAACAAGCAACACGTCAGGTCTGGCCCAGGACGGCTCCTGTTTAAGACTGGCTGTGACTCAGAACTTCTGGTGTGCTAAAAACTAATCTGATATCCAAAGATCTGCCGACCTAGAAACCACTAACATTAGCACAACTACTACTACTACTACTACTACTACTACTACTACTACTACTACTAATAATAATAATAATAATAAAAGTGTATGTTTTTACAGGATAATTGGTGGTACTGTACATCTTGTAGAGATCCACAGTTCAAAATGAGACCAAGTAAATAATTTAAAGGTGCAATGGGTGATTCTCTACAGAAACATTTCTTTGTTATACTGGTTGAAAGTTCCCTCATATCCTGATAGCAATCACCATGTTAAATGGTCTAAATGTAAATATATACTTTCTGAGGAAGTTGTAGGACCCTAAAATGTTCATCCAATACCTGCCTGTCAATGCACCCTGTTTATGCAGGCATCATACGTTATTTGCGCGTTTCATGCTATGCAGAGTTTATACAGACAAACCTCAGTAATGGAGCACAGCAAACAAACAGTACCCACTGTTTACAGTTCCTCCAAAACAACGAGACTATGCTGCATTCACGCCATAACTACTCTAATCAAGAGATGGCAACTCGTGGCATTCTACCCGGAGCTGTTCACGTCCTCAGACTCGGAATAGAGGGTATGCATCGACGTCACTTTCCCGCCGGAACGCGCTCCCTCAGCCGGACTGAGTGGCAAAAGAACCTGCTGCATGACTGGATTTAATAGGGGGAAACTGTGAAAACGCGAGTAAAACAAAAGATTACACTAAAGGTTGGGCTCAAAAGTGTTCCTTACAACTTGTCAAACAAACCTAATCCATGGATATTGACATGCAGCCAAGAGTCGTGTTTCCTGACATTTATATGTGCCTGATTTCGACGCTGGGGAAATACATAAAGCAAATATGCCTGTGCCTGTATTTTATATCACTACAATATAGGTAGGTCTAAATCAGACTGATCACTTAAATCAATGTTATATATATTGTCATATTGTCCAGTCCTAAAACTTGTGTTTTTGTCAGTGTTTGTTTAAAAACACCAAATTATGCAAAATATAAGATGGAAAATATTTAATTGATGAGTTGTCAACACAATATATAACAATACAATATATACATTATGATTTTACCTCAAAATCCAACAATTTGACACAAAATGATAACTACAGATCCATGTTTCTCTTCCTGGAGTCCAGTTTTTTCTATGAATTGCAGTGATCCATTTGCTTTTTTTTTTCTGTAGCTTTCGACAGTCTTTAAATATATAAATCAGGTTTTGTGTCAAAGTTGTTTGTACAGTCAATCACAAAGCTCTTTCCCATTTTGGACGTGTTTTTCACGCAAAAAAAAAAAAAAACAATGATGCCACTTAGCTTTTGTGCCACTCAGTGGGCATAACCGCAGTCATAACGGTCGACGGTGACGTCACGTACATACCATAACGGTCGACGGTGACGTCACGTACATACCCTCAATTATGTGTTTCCATGCCAATAGTATCAACACCGAAATTAATCTGCAGCAGTCAGGTACAAGCTCACTAAGTTGTTTATATTTATTATTATTGTAATGTTACATGCTTGACATGAGGTAGTTTAACGCCGTCTCTTGTGATGCTTTGCCGAGAACAGCTCTGTGTGTGTGCACGCTCATGTGTTTTGGGGGAGGTGTGGCTTTGGAGACGCTCTAAAGGGAAGGTGGGATGTTATGATTTGAAAGCTAGCTCACTATTGCTAGCCTCTCTGAAAATGTCTTATTGCACCTTTAAGGAAAATGGTGAAATATGAAATTAGAATGTCAATCTAATTACGACTACTTTAGTAGTACTGGCATGTCATTTTCAGATGGGTGTGATGAAGATTAACAGCAGAGATGGTGTTTCAGTTTGCAATAGCCCTATACTGTGCTGTAACATGTGGTACAGCCGGGGTGCAACGCTGGTAAAATGACGCTACCCTCTTGTTCACTGATCTGCTACTCTCTGTTCACATGTTCTGACAATAATAACTTTCTAGGACTATTCTATTGTTTAGATAATTGGTTAAAAATAAATATGTTAAATCTGATTCTGTTGCATAGAACTAAATGAAGAATAATTTATTGATCTTTAATATTAATATAATTTCCATCCAATTTCAATGTGTTTCTTTCAATAAAAGTTTGGTTACTGTATAAAAAAAAAAAAAGTCTTTAATATACAATTGTACAAAAAAAAAAAAAAAAAAAAAAAAAAAAAAAAATTAATATTAAAAAAGTAATATTTTGGTTTTGGCCAAATGCATCTGTTACGGGTAGCTGGTAGAGAGATGAGGCAGATACGGATTTCCACAATAATAGATGCTCTTTAATAAACAAAGGCAAGGAACGCCAGACATACACCTTAACAAAACAGACAATGAGTGAAGGGAGTGAGTGCAATATAAAGGGAGTGCTGATAATAGAGTCCAGGTGCAGGTGATCTGTGATGATGGGGAGATGACGAGGGAAGTGAGTGCAGGTGTGGAGAACAGGAGGATCATGGGAAATGAAGTCCAGGGAAACAAGGGATCTGTGACAGCATCCACAATTTTTTTTTTTTTTAGCAAGTACACATTAATTTGACATCAAAAGTGACAGTGAAGACAAAAGTTTTCTATTTCACATAAAATCTGTTCTTTTGAACATTCTATTCTAAGGGAAAACAAGGAAATTTACAGCATACCAGTTTCCACTATATTAAGCAGCACAACTGATTTCAACATCGATAATAAGAAATGTTTCTTGAACAGCAAATCAGCATATTACAGTAGAATGATTTCTGAAGGATCATGTGACACTGAAGACTGGATGATGTTTAAAACTCAGCTTTGCCATCACAGAAATAAATGACATTTTAAAATATATTAAAATAGAAAACAATCATTTTAAATACTGATATTTGTATCAAATTGTATTTGTGATTAAATAAATGCAGCCTTGGTAAGAATCACACTGACCTGAAAAATGACATGCCACTATGTCATGTTCATTTTTATTTTCCAGTGGTTCCCTAAGGCCATGAAGTTACTACAGTGCCATTAGACATGCAAATAACTCATCCATCTCTCCTTGGCAGAGACCAATGGACTGATAGGAGCTGCAATTATCATGTTCTTTTCCTTGAAGTCTCTATTGGCTGTCCCTGCAAAAGGCTTCAGGGACAGAGGGGGGTTCAGTACTCAGGCAGTACTATCTATGCTTGCTGTCTGTTCTAATGTAGAATTACAGAGAACTCTGTTTTAACATGTCACATCATGGCAGAGTAGATGTGGCAACAAGCAGTTCCTTTGTCTCACAGACTGAAAACTGCATGCAAACCGAATGTGTGTGTGTGCCTGTTGTGTGTGCGTGCACACATGCGTATGTGCGACTATGCGGCTCCGAAGTCTTGAGTTTAGAAACCAGCAGGCAAGAGGCAAGGGGTAGTGTTTCATACACAAGAATACAAAGGGTGAGCATCCTTTCTTGTTTTCCCCTTAAGGTGTACTGTACATTTCATGAAAGCCATACTGAGTGATGAAAGCATTTTACAAATTTCACAGGTCCCAAAACATCATTGTTTTGCTGCACTCTTTTAGCACCTGTATTTCTAGCATTTCTTTTTTTGGTATGTGCCGAGGGCAAAACTAGCAGTTTACCCAGCAAATAAATTCCCACAGCAGATATTTATTTTACTTTCATCTTCTCTCTTTGGGAAGACAAATATAGAGGTCATCTCTATCTTTTGAATTACTTTTGAACCCATCATTATTTTCTGTTTTTAAGGTAAAAAAAATTTGTACAGTCTGAAGAGTTTACTAAACCCAAGCATTAATTATGAGATTGTTTAACATGTTAGGAATTCTCTATTTTCACAATTGATGTAGTGTGACAAAAAAAAAAAAAAAAAAAAAAACTTAAAAATGGACCCTTCAAAACATGGTCAAATTATGCATCAATTTGAAATGCCCATCGGTAGTGTCAACAGCGATTTCACGCTGCACTGCAGGCACATCAGCCGACAGCAGCTTTCCCCCTTACCTGCAATTTACATCAGAGCGCATGCATAGTGAGATTTAGGGTACTGGTGAGTGGGCTGGTCTGACTGAACACCCTAACAATGTGACATCCACTCACTACTGTGAGTAATCTGCCTTCCTGCTTTTAGGCACAGAACCTCGAAGAGAAGTCAGGCTGACCATTTA
Organism: Chanodichthys erythropterus; assembly: GCF_024489055.1. NCBI lineage: Eukaryota > Metazoa > Chordata > Actinopteri > Cypriniformes > Xenocyprididae > Chanodichthys > Chanodichthys erythropterus. The sequence continues at coordinate 24,250,077 of NC_090231.1, read as the reverse complement.
AAAGCCCCAGATTCTATGAAAAAACAGTGGGGTGGATTCGAGTCTTTGTTGTTTGTAAGCTATTTAGAGAAAGCTTTTTGTAAACTATTAAAAAAAAATAAAAATACTGTTTTGAATTTCTCTGTAAATTAAATAATTTAAAATCTCTCTTCAATGGCTTTTCTTAAGAGTGCACTATCAGCACAGTTGTGCAGCATTCAAAGCTGAATAAAGAATACTTTCAATTCCAATTAGATTCCCAAATTTGAAATGATTTTAATGGAGGTAGCAAACAGGATGAATAATAACTTCCTTACATTGAAATTTGAATTAAATCAAATTTCAAAGTAACTGAGTAGAAATAAATTAAATACAAATTCATATAACTGTTATGTTTAACTAGAAAAGCAAAGTTAACCAAGACTAACTTTGAATGTTGGCTTGACAAAGCTTTGCAAAGCTTTTTTGGTAACACTTTACAATAAGGTCTCATTTGTTAAAGGTTTAGTAAACTTTTAAATAAAATTTTCCTGATAATTTACTCACCCCCATGTCATCCAAGATGTTCATGTCTTTCTTCCGTCAGTCGAAAATACATTAAGGTTATTGATAAAAACATTCCAAGATTATTCTCCTTATAGTGGACTTCAATGGCCTCCAGATGGTTGAAGGTCAAAATTACAGTTTCAGTGCAGCTTCATAGGGCTTTAAACGATACCAGACGAGGAGTAAGGGTCTTATCTAGTGATACGATTGGTAATTTTCAGAAAAAAAAAATACATATGCTTTATAAACACATTATCGCCTTGCACGTCCTTCCGCTTTCCGCATTCTTCAAAAAGCTTACGCCGTATGTCCTATGCCTTCCCTATTCTACTTACGGAAAAAACAAAACCGACATTCGTTCCGTAAGTTGAATAGGGAAGGTGTAGGACATACAGCGTAAGCTTTTTGAAGAATGCGGAAAGCGGAAGGACGTGCAAGGCGATCAGCACCGCCGCTCCCACCACACGCATCACGCGCTGTGCGTAGGGCACCAAGTGCTGAGGGGGCACCAAAAATAGCCTAATGATTTTTTTTTTTTAAATGCTGGTATTATTTCATTAGCCTATAGAAATATTTGGCACATTTTTGCCATGTATATTTAACACAAAAGGGGGAACAAGAAAGATATTTAATAATTGCTCTAGTCTAGTCTGTGGTAATCAATAGGGGGCGAGATCTGCTTGGTTTCCGACATTCTTCCAAATATCTTCCTTTGTGTTCAGCAGAACAACTTGAGGGTGAGTAAATGATGAGATAATTTTCATGTTTGGGTGAACTATTCCTTTAACTAATGGTAACAAATACAACATTTGATTTGAAAAATGTATTAAATGTTGAAATTAACATTAACTAATGCTGTAGAAGTATTGTTCATTCTTAGTTCATGTTAACTAAAATCGTTAACTAATGAAACCATATTGTAATAATGTGTCTTTCAAGCAAGTTTGAAGGTTTATAAGCTTTAGTTACACACAGATATAATGGCAGAACAAAGCAATGATAGATTGAACAACAGAATAATGCAATGATAGAACAACAGACAGACAGACAGATAGATATGACAGACATATCTATTACAGGCAAGTGCGTTAGGGCAGGCTGCAGCTAGACTTTGCAGGACATTGGCCCTCTAGGAGCAGGATTGGAAACCCCTGCTCTTATCAAAGCGACTAACAGTGAAGGCCACTCAAACACATGGGGCCCTTCCTGCCATTGCAGGCCAACTGGAAGGAAAGCGGTCGGGGGTGTCCCTGTATGCACGGCCCCTTCATGTTGCCCCTGACTGGGAGATTGATGCCGGCTGTCACACTCGCCTGCCTTTGTTCTTGCCAGATGCGAAGGGGTCTCGAGGAAAGTGCCCAAACACTCATCAATCTCACTTTTGCCCTGTACTCTTGCCTTTGCTCTTACAGGTCCCAATAACAATTTAGTCACAACATGAGGAAAATTGCTTCCATCCACATAACCAGGGCACTAATCCATTGACCTGAGTAACACAGAGAAGCAAATAGGAAAGTGAGAATGAGAGAGTAATATCCAAGAAAAAGAAATTACAAACAACTTTTGTTGTTTGTATTGCACATTCCATGGTACTGATCTACTAACAGGCTATGAAAAGAAATATCATGAGATGTATTTTCTCGCTCTCCATCCTTCATAATTTGTCCTCTCTCTCACTAAGAAAAATAATGTACCCAAGGGATGATGCAGATCTGTTTTTACATTTTTTCCCTCTCTTTTTTCTCTATTCGTCTCTGTTCTCTGCCAGAATGGAAAATCATATCATGTATTTTCCCACACATATTTAATTACAGAAAAACAGGTTGTAAGCAAATTCCCCTCTGTACGCGTTTACTTTGATTCTGTCACTCACACTGTGATGCTTTTGATTAGTGTCACTGTAACCCAGCACACTTACATCTACAGTCACCAAGCCTTATTAAAATAGCTTAGAAAAGCTCTGATAGCAACCCCCCATCTTGAAAAGTGGGTCACTAAATAGACCTCAAACCACCTCACCATTGGAGTAGTCTCAAACATATAATCTTCTTCTAACAACGCAACATGAGGAAAGAAAAAAATTGTGACATGTATTCAAGCAAAATGGCTGTCTTGGAATATCTGACTGAAAAATTAGGACAATCCAAAAAGAAAAAAAAAAACGTATCTTCACATGGACTGTCATCTTGCAGTAAGATTAGTATTAATGGACTTCACCATACATTTGATTTGTACTTTTGTGAAGCGTACTTCAGGCATTTAATATCATTAAATGCATCATTATCTGAATGAGATTTCACATTCCTTTGCTTGAATGGAAATTATGGAAAATAGTGAGCAAAATGTTAAAACACTTATACTTTCAGAGAAGCATTGGGGATAATCTTGGACATCTATGAAGCACAAAACCGGTCACTTGGAATGACATGTACAGCAGTTCAAATGCAATTTGCTTGAGGACTGGTGCATCTGCCTAGACCACACACACATAAACACCAAGTAAAATAAGTAAGCGCCAATTATCTACAAGCATCTCCTCATAACACTTAAAACAGAACTCTCAACGAGGCTAAAACACAAAATGTTGTAAGCACCCCTAGGAGAACAGCAAGTTTATCCATTTACTTAAGTTCCAGAATTTATTTCTCTACCCATATGCAGTCATGATCTACTACTCTGACCTTTAGCATACAAATTCAATCTCATGGAGTTAGTCATTTAGTGGGGGCCAGCCCAGGCAGGCAGTAAATGTGGTGATCCCAGATGGCCCGCCCCCACCACACGTAAATCAGCGAGGGAGCCGTGAAGGGAAGTCACAGTCAGAGTCTGTCTAAAAAGATTGGGAAGACACTCCGTAGCAAGTCATCCGTCTGTTGTGACACTGATGCTGTAAAATTTGTCCTCAGGCAAGGATTCAGAATGCACAACCAGCTTTTTTTTTTGAGGAGGGGGTTAACTTTACCCTTATTCTCGCCATCCCGCAATCCTCCACATGCCTAGTGATGCACAGACAGTGTAAAATCTATGGAGTGGAAGGTGTCGACTCTGAGCTGTCAGTCAAGTCATTCATGCCATGTCATGCAAAGAAAAAAAATACAGGGAATGAGTGCAAGGCTCTGTAGGATGGGAGCTCGTATTGGGTATCAAATTACCAGTTTATACTGTATGTATGTATGTATATATATATATATATATATATATATATATATATATATATATATATATATATTATATATATATATATAGATAGGCTAGATAGATAGATAGATAGATAGAACCAAAGATAGATAGATAGATAGATTTAGTTTGATAGATAGATAGATAGATAGATAGATAGATAGATAGATAGATAGATAGATAGATAGATAGATAGATAGATAGATAGATAGATTAAAAGTGCACACGAAAGTAAAACATAAATAATGATATTTATGGATATTTTGATTTCATGGTGACTTTAAAATGAACAGTGTTGTGGTTTAGTGCAACACACACACACACACACACACACACACACACACACACACACACACACACACACACACACACACACACACACACACACACACACACACACACACACACAAAGGCCTAGTGAAAAAAGTAGGTGAAAGGACGGTCTGTTAATGAATAAGCCTGATGCCAAACCATTGAGATACATCAGTCTGAGAGCTCATAGAAAAAGGACTCGAGTCCATTCAAAATGCACTCTAACAAATTGCATTTTGAAGTTGTGAGCCAGTTTGTGAGAGAAATTAGGTGAAGGAGCAAAAATCTCAATACTGTATGCTATTAATAATGCAAAAGATCAATAATGCATTTAAGATTGCTGCCCAAAATAGATTGATAAGCATATCACAAGTGTTTCTGCTCACTAGAAGCTTTGAAACTCACACAAAAAAGACCATATGCAACTCAAAATATTCTGTAAAAAATTATATATATTTTTTAATTTATTTATTTATTTATATACTTATTTATTTATATAGGGGGGGCTGGTACTTAAAAAAAAAAAAAACACCCTGAAATTAAGCTGGCGACAAAACACATCTCTATTGTATGGAAATGAAGATATTCCTCCTTTGTTAGGATGAGGAAAAAAAAAAAAAAAAAAAACACCATTTATAAGCAGTCATATATTATACTGTTTACAAATCACTTTAATGCTTACGGTGAAATCTCAGTGCTCCCATAAATTTTTTAAGTCCATCTCTCTGCCTCGCAGTCGTAGACCAGCCAATACTTTTCAATTTGAGAAAAAAAGAAGCACTGAGGTAAAAAGCCACTGCTCAAGACAATTACATCTATTCTACCTCATTACTTGCCTTTTGGGAGACAGGGGAGGGCAGAGAGGCAGGCTGCTATCTGTTTACATTTACTGTACAAGACTATCAGAATTATAATTGTGTTCTTCTTTCAGCGCGTGGCTCTCTTTAAAGGTCCTGTGGTCCCAGGGAGATGAAGAAAAATGAAATCCCTTCAAGGGATTCCACCGCACAGGCAAAAATGCTGCAACACAACTTTTATTTCTTTTTTCATCTTTTTCTTCCTCTCTTGTTTTCTTTCTACATTTGGGGGATTCTCCAACTCAAGAACTCAAGAACTCAAAAAGAGAGACAATTCAGAGGAAATATATATATATATATATATATATATATATATATATATATATTTTTGTTTTTTTTTTTTTTTTTTTTCTCACTTGAGACTGTTTCAAAAGAAATATCATATAATAAGGGATTGAAATGAGATCAGTGAGGGCCATTTAAAGGGGGTAGAGTCTACAGGACAGAGTCATGGAATCAAGTTAAAGTAACAGTTCCCCCATAATGAAAGTTCTGGTATCATTTACTTACCTTGATGTATGACTTCCTTTCTTTCATGAAATACAAGAGGAGTTATTTATAGCAGAATCTGCTCTTTTTCTGATGCTTGGAAAGGTATGAGGTTGAGTACATGCTGACATTACTTTCATTTTGGGTGAACAATCCCATTCATCCCATTCAAAGCAAGGGGTTATGCCAACACTCATTTTGTGTTTCCTCTCTTTGCTGCTCTCCGATTATGATTTGGGCATGATGATACACATGGTTTCCTAGTCCAGAAGGGGTAAAGAATGTCATATTATGCACAGCAGTGGCCAAAAATAATGTCCGGCCTAGGAGAATGGGCATCCCCTTTATGTAAATATTATTAAAAATTTGTTAAAGATTTTGTCCACATATAGTTGTGCTTGAGGAATCCAATAAAATATACATAAACTGATTATGTTGTAGTCAATGTATGCTTTTTTTCCTGAGCTTTTTGTTTTTCTATGCTTTATTTTTATTTATTTATTTATGTATTTATTTATTTATTTATTTGCATAGTGAAATAAAACCTGTATATATTTTAACATATTTTATTTTATTTTATTTATTTATTTATTTTTTCTCAGATAAATACCTTAATCAGTTTAGTGGTTGTTTTTTCTTTGCATTTTAAATATTTCAAAAATCTAAAACATTTTCCTCATATTTTGATTGTTTAATCAAACATATAGGGTCATAAAATAAATCCCCTCCAGACATCATTTTTGGCCACTACTGTATAGAGAGGATGAAGGATCACTGTGCTAACTCATAACTCAAAACACCGTCTGTATTACTTCATAATAATGAGGCTGTATTCCAAAGACTAATTCCAAATAGCACTCCATATATATCTGAAGTACTACAGAGGCATTCATTTTAACATTTTCTGGCATGTTTGTATCCAACGCATGGTTGAGAGCACAGACATAAAGATGTAGCGCAATAAACCGCCTGCTGTCTTTTCATTCAGTACAAGGCTACATATTTACAATACATCTGCTGGTTTATTATTCGCACATGTACAGCAGGAGATGCTTCATCATATGGGTCTGCTTTAATTTGTCTTTTCCATGAGTAATTATGGGGTTTGTGTATATCTATAAGCCAATCTGAGACATTTGTTTAACAAGGACTCTCAGCTAATATACAATGTTTGTTCAACAGGATATATCATCTTGGTTTATATGGCAATCACTATGAAACTGATTATTGCATTCTGTCTTTTTAACAATATAATAATTCAAAAATAAGAATTGATGAGTACAAATATTGGATAATCAATAAATGTCTGATAAATTATCTGCCGTGCATGTGGCACTCAAGATTATTCTTCATTCACCCACTTTCATCTCTCAATCACCTTCATTCCGCTCGGCCTGAAATTGAATGTGAGTTTACCCAGTAAACATGATTATATGGTTTATGCTAAACCTATGCCATTAACATACCAGAGGCGAGAGAACATGTCCAGGCATGTATGACATGGTCTTATCCCTCCCAGCCCTTGTCCAATTATGGATTAATCTGAACACATCAAACGCGGCCTTGTGTGTACCTCATGTGATCATTTCGGTGATACTGCTCGTCAACAACTAATTGCTTTGGCTGTAATTTCCTTTGTCCAAGAAGTAAGATCCATATATATATATAATTTGCATATAAATAAGCAGGGCTAGTGGAAAAGCAACACCAGCAGCATTATGAGGAAAGTAGGGGTGTTCGACTCCAAGTATTTTGGAGTCGACTCTGACTCCCGACTCCCACTGTAGGAGTTGATGGAATCGACTCCTCGACTCCATTTACTGTACATCAAAACAGGGTCATAAATAAGCCAAGATGGCAGTCCTTACACACTTAGTGTATTTTTCCCCGACGCAAAGCCTTAAAATCCCCTCATTAAAACAACACACGTTTAGCAAGACTGTCCAAATTAGTCCAATTTAGAGATGATCGATGAGTAGCCTATCAAAGTTGCTAATTGCGATACCTAATTTTACCAACAGAAAAGTCACGAAAAACATCTGTGGTCAAATATTATGTCAGAATTAAATAAACGAGAAAGCAAGGATCTCATCATAATGGTCAGGGGATGGCGCTAAACACACATGATGATTGTCTCAAAAGTGCTTGAACACGAGAGTTAAAGATACTAAAATTAATACAATACATAAAAATGCATACATGTACACTTATTAATGTGTTTATTGCTGATGTGAGGTTTTTTATAATTTTTATGTATGGTTAGTTTAATGAACACGGTTAACTATGGAAAATCAAATCTATATTTATTGCAATAATATAAGCTACCATCAGCTGACACGGAGGTATGTATAATTACAAACTAAAGTCACTATGACTGTTATCAATTTCTAAAATAAGCTACATAAATGTGACAAAGTTTCTGCAACAGCCCTCTGACGCGATTCGTCAGTGTCCGAATTCCTCGCTTCATTTCGTTCACTCCTTGCTTAGTGCACTTAACCATAGACTTAACTGCCATGCATTATGTAGGCTATTGATTCGAGAATCAGTAAACAAGTGAGCGATTCCGGACACAGCAACAGAGTCGACACCGAGAGTTGATTCCTGTGCTGGAGTCGACCCCGACTCTGGGGCTATTCAGAGTCAAGGAATCAGCTCTTTTGGAGTCGACTCCCCATCACTGGAGGAAAGTGGTGTGTGGTGGATTCGAGGATGTGTGGCGTTTGGGGTGGGATGGGGAGGTGGTTCAATTTTTGATATTATTATCTGATTTCTGTAAGTGGTTCCGTATATGCGGGCTCACATTAGCTCAGGATGAACTCTGCGCTGCTCCATTAGTCTTCCCCAGATAATGCTACACTTCTCAGTCCCGTTTACTTAACATGCTGGATCCGGCCTCCTCGATTTGCACTAATCAACTGATAAGGCGAAAGCCCTTTCACCAATCCCTGGAGGGTGAAAACTGAACTCCTAATGGTCATTAGTAGTAATTATGTTTCCTAACAGACACATCCAGCCCAGCCCCTCAAACTCGTAAGTAGTTAGTTCCCATCGCCATCCAGGTCTAGGTTTTACTCCTGCACACAGGATGTGTCCTTATCACCAAGCACTGCTGTCACTCACACATATGATAAAATAAAAGTTAGCTTTCCATTATAAAGCACAGCAATATAATATATTGAGAGGAGCATTAAAGCAATATGACTATATTTCTAAAACTCTCTCTCTCTCTCTCTCTCTGCTTTCCCTCCCTCAGTTCTTTCAGATCAAACCACAGTGACCTATTCCCCAGAGTCTGACCTATAGAGTGTGATCTGTATTGACAAGGACAAAACTCCTGGCAAGGGATCCCAAAACATTCAATAACAGGTGTACAGGCCCTTCCAACAGCCTTAGCATCACTATTGTAATCTCCTTTTTTTCCTTGTCATTTCTCCATCATATTTACCTGATAGGCTTATTACTCATTCAAGCCTATAGGCAAGGACAGAGCAGATAAAGAGACAAAGGGCAAAAGGGAAGCCACAAAATGTTTCTAAACAAAATGTCTTTCCTTTTTCTAAACAACATACTTTTACATTTTGCTGTTTCCAAATGAAAAGTATATTAATAAGCCTGCACATTCAGCGCTAATTGTTGTTATGTTTATGGAATGCCCCATAAAAAAACATACATACTTAAAACATCTTACCGATCCTAAACTTAGTAAACTGTAGTAAACATTTAAAAACTGAAGTAAGATAATCTACATCTTACGGCAGGATAATATAAATGATCTACATTATATTTGTATAAAAATCTATTAACATGTAAAATCTATTAAAATGTGTTTATTATGTTTTACTACCTGTGGACACAAGATTTACTATGGAGCCCGCACATGACATGCAAGAAAAAAAAAAAAAATAAATAAATTGTGTGACGGATTTACTAATTCGTTCCCTTGATTTAACTTTTTTAACTCCAACAATTTTTTTTTTTTTCTGGATGTCATGTCCGGGGCTCCGTAATTTACAAACAATTGTGAAAAAAACTACATGTGCACCTTTTGAATCCATCCATCCAAAACTTTTTTTTTTTTAAGAACATATGTAATTAATAATGAATGGAATACAATTGTGTCCTCAAAATTTGTGTTGACTTTTCATGCATTATGGAGAATGATTTTTATACTGTGCTAATTGTATATTCTATCCACTACCCTTAAACCTACCCATCACTTTCTGCATTTATGATGATTTATAAGCTGTTTTCCTCATGTGGACCAAAAAAAAAAAAAAAATGTCCCAGGCACAAGGATTTTAGATATTGCTATCTTTGTGGGGATTTGCACAAAAATACATGTGTGTATTATATAAGTATATGAGACCCAATGTCTGTAGTGCTTAAAAGGATGATTTTTTAAACTAAGCACTGAGAGTGATATTTTAAAATCATGCGTTTTTAGCTTTATTACCAATATTCAGATGTCAGTGGGGCATCAGCGATCATCTGATTCATTTCAGGTCACAAAGATGAGGCAGCAGAGAGTGAGTTTTCTTGGCCCTGCAGCGGTATAGCTGACGAGACAGCCCATTGTCAGGAAACTAATAAAGAGGCCGAATGTGCAGGAGCGCAGTAATTATCAAGCCTGCAATATCAGCACGGTATTTATGAAAACACTACGCGTTAACAAAAGAAAAAGGTCACACGCACAGGCGGGCCGTCTCTGAGATAGATTTCTGGCAGCAGACACGGCACATGTCCACACCCGACTGATAAGCAAAACTTGTATTCCCATTTCACTGCAGTCCATAGTTAAGGTTTGGAGGAAAAAAAACACACACTGACACCGGAATGCCTTCCTGAACTGGAGAAACATGCCCTGGAACGTATAAAAGTATCTTGGAGACACAGACAAATGGGCTGAAACATGGCAATGTGAGATTGCATCGATCCGCAGGAGCGCAATTGGCTAGCCTGGTCATCCCCTTTGACTAAGTGTTTTTTGTTTCAGGATTTGTGAAAATATTGAGCCATAAAGCTAGCCGAGCACGAGAAAGACTACATGACATGTTTTCAGCTTTTTCCACACAGATAAAAATACACAGCAGCAGCATGACAGTGACCTTGCATTTGTAATGTGTGCACCTGTAATGTTTGGCATGACATCACAGATGTGTTATTGGCCAAGAATTTCTGGCGCACAGTCTGTCTCCACTTATGTGTTCATGTTCCTGTGTGATTGCACGTCAGGCTTTACGTATGTGTTTGCCTGAGAGCATGCTATAATAAAAAAATAAAGGCAGCCATACGACTTTAGAATTTAAACATTTGCACTCTAAACACATATGAATTTCCTGTAGCAAGGACATACAACAGATACCCGATATCATTTTTGAAAATGCCGATAGCTCTCTAACACTGAGGAAATCATACACCATCTGGAGAAATTGCACAATGTGTCTCAACACTGTGTGTGTGTGTGTGTGTGTGTGTGTGTTCCTTCAGAAAACCGATTTTGTTACATGTTGTAACCAATCAATTTGGCAACTCAGTAGAAAATGTGATTCTTGGAAAGTCCTAAACAATAGTAATTATAGATACTAATGATTTTGACATCTCTCTTTTTTGACACATTAGTGTAGGAGGTGAGAGAGAGAGAGAGAGAGAGAGAGAGAGAGAGAGAAAGAGAGAGAAAGAGAGAAAACACACTTCCTTTATACATCTTTTCACACCATCATACACATCCACTCCAGCAGCACAAGCTAATGAACTTTAAGACAAGAACCAATACATGTGGAGAAGTGCGTCTCCAATCCTTTTCTCTGTCTCTTTTTCCATCATCTCTGTACCATGCAGGTGTAAGCTCACGTCTGCATGAGAGGCACAACAGAGGCCCTTGTTCTGTTCCTTACACTAAAATACTCCTCACACCCACACCCACTATATATATATATATATATATATATATATATATACACACACAAACACACACACACACACACACACACTACTGTGCAAAAGTCTTAGGGACGTTAGTATTTTCACCCCAAAGAATGGTTTTGAAACAATTATTTCATTCTCTTGCTGTAGTGTGTCAGTAGGAAATATCAGTTTACATTTCCAAACAATCATTTTGCCATTAATTTTTATAATCCAGTGATATTTTTGTATGCACAAGCAATCTGACAATAGCCAGTGCTCCACACTGAGATCGGATCTGATCTGATAAACTAAAACCAGAAGAACTGTGGCCTGCAAGAATACGACCTGCAAAACTACAGTACTGTGAAGAGTTTTAGGCACTTAAAAATGCTGTAAAGAGAGGATGCAGTAGAAATAGTGTCATAAATGGATTTTATTTATCAATTAACATCTATTAACTAAATCAAATCAATATTTGGTGTTATCACCGTTTTCGTTTAAAACCCATTGTCCAGGTGAACTTGCACATTGTTTTTCAGGTAGCTTTGGAGGCAGGTTTCTTAAAATGTCTTGAAGACATGGCTACAGTTCTTCTGGATTCAGTGTCTTAGTTTTTTTTTTCTTTTTTTTTTTCTGTTTCTTCATGTAATCCCAGATGGATTCAATGATGGTGAGATCAGATCTCTGTGTGGAGCACCGGCTGTTGTCAGACTGCTTGTGCATACAAAAATATCACTGGATTGTTACAATTAATAGTAAAATTAATGTTTTGAAATAGAAAATGATATTTCCTACTGACACACTACAGCCAAAAGACTTTTGCACAGTACTGCATATCTATCTATCTATCTATCTATCTATCTATCTATCTATCTATCTATCTATCTATCTATCTATCTATCTATCTATCTATCTATCTATCTATCTATCTATCTATCTATCTATCTATCTATCTATCTATCTATCTATCTATCTATCTATCTCCCCTCACCCAGGTCCTCACCGCCCCGCTCTGCACAGGCCTCGAACCTGGGTATATATATATACGCACACACACACATACAGACACAAGAAACTGACCCAGTACAAAGAAAGTCATCATTCTTTGAGTGTAATTCCAGAGGCCAGCCTATACAGGCCTGATATCCATTAAGGATTCATGATTCATCTGGATCTCATATTATAACGGCTTGAATTTTTCATGCAACCCCTCAATGCCAAGAAGAGGAGAAGAGGAATTGAAATTAGATGAAATGTTGTCTGCAAAACTCACCCAGCACATTAGCATGTTAAAACCTTGTACTATTACAACAAGACCTGTGACAAGATTTGCTTCATTTTGTTGGATGTAATCAGTATTTTTTAGGATAGCTGGACTAGAATGGATCATGTTTGGACATTGTCAGGATGAAGATGTGAGAAAAGTCATTTGCGACTGATATGTGTGTGAGCGAGCACGTGTATGTGTGCATATTGGCATATGGCCTGATTATATGCAGCGTTATGAGACTATTTTATGGTAAAATATTGAATTATTTCCTTTAATACAAACCTACATGCATTTTTTTTTTTTTTTTCTTCTTTTGCGGAACACAAAAGAAGATATTTTGATGAATGCTAAACCATTTCGGTAGAATATACATCAGTGGTTCTCAAACTTTATGAGTCCAAGAACAGTCCTAGCCCAAGATTTGATTTCAAAACAAATTAATTAATGGGCCTAGTTTCTGTAAATAAATAAAATAATTACATTTATTTAAAAGCTGCATGTTCTTCAGGGTTCCCACTCTTCTTAACCAATTAATTTACATGACTCTTTCAGTCACTCATGATTT